>NW_027596817.1:0-152000 GCF_964194155.1 Cetorhinus maximus
TGTGTCAGTGCAGTTTGATGTTGTTCCTGTGTCAGTGCAGTTTGATGATGATCCTGTGTCAGTACAGTTTGATGATGATCCTGTGTCACTGCAGTTTGATGATGATCCTGTGTCAGTGCAGTTTGATGATGATCCTGTGTCAGTGCAGTTTGATGATGATCCTGTGTCAGTGCAGTTTGATGATGATCCTGTGTCAGTGCAGTTTGATGGGGATCCTCTGTCAGTGCAGTTTGATGATGATCCTGTGTCAGTGCAGTTTGATGATGATCCTGTCTCAGTACAGTTTGATGATGATCCTGTGTCAGTGCAGTTTGATGGGGATCCTGTGTCAGTGCAGTTTGATGATGATCCTGTGTCAGTGCAGTTTGATGATGATCCTGTGTCAGTACAGTTTGATGATGATCCTGTGTCAGTTCAGTTTGATGATGATCCTGTGTCAGTGCAGTTTGATGATGATCCTGTGTCAGTGCAATTTGAAGATGATCCTGTGTCATTACAGTTTGATGATGATCCTGTGTCAGTGCAGTTTGATGATGATCCTGTGTCAGTGCAGTTTGATGATGATCCTGTGTCAGTACAGTTTGATGATGATCCTGTGTCAGTACAGTTTGATGATGATCCTGTGTCAGTGCAGTTTGATGATGATCCTCTGTCAGTGCAGTTTGATGATGATCCTGAGTCAGTGCAGTTTGATGATGATCCTATGTCAGTACAGTTTGATGATGATCCTGTGTCAGTGCAGTTTGATGGGGATCCTGTGTCAGTGCAGTTCGATGATGATCCTGTGTCAGTGCAGTTTGATGATGATCCTGTGTCAGTGCAGTTTGATGGGGATCCTGTGTCAGTGCAGTTTGATGGGGATCCTGTGTCAGTGCAGTTTGATGATGATCCTGTGTCAGTGCAGTTTGATGATGATCCTGTGTCAGTACAGTTTGATGATGATCCTGTGTCAGTGCAGTTTGATGAGGATCCTGTGTCAGTGCAGTTTAATGCTGATCCTGTGTCAGTGCAGTTTGATGATGATCCTGTGTCAGTGCAGTTTGATGATGATCCTGTGTCAGTGCAGTTTGTTTGGGGATCCTGTGTCAGTGCAGTTTGATGATGACCCTGTGTCAGTGCAGTTTGATGATGATCCTGTGTCAGTGTAGTTTGATGATGATCCTGTGTCAGTGCAGTTTGATGGGGATCCTGTGTCAGTGCAGTTTGATGATGATCCTGTGTCAGTGCAGTTTGATGATGATCCTGTGTCAGTGCAGTTTGATGATGATCCTGTGTCAGTGTAGTTTGATGATGATCCTGTGTCAGTGCAGTTTGATGGGGATCCTGTGTCAGTGCAGTTTGATGGGGATCCTGTGTCAGTGCAGTTTGATGGGGATCCTGTGTCAGTGCAGTTTGATGATGATCCTGTGTCAGTGCAGTTTGATGGGGATCCTGTGTCAGTGCAGTTTGATGATCATCCTGTGTCAGTGCAGTTTGATGGGGATCCTGTGTCAGTGCAGTTTGATGATGATCCTGTGTCAGTGCAGTTTGATGGGGATCCTGTGTCAGTGCAGTTTGATGATGATCCTGTGTCAGTGCAGTTTGATGGGGATCCTGTGTCAGTGCAGTTTGATGATGATCCTGTGTCAGTGCAGTTTGATGGGGATCCTGTGTCAGTGCAGTTTGATGATGATCCTGTGTCAGTGCAGTTTGATGGGGATCCTGTGTCAGTGCAGTTTGATGGGGATCCTGCGTCAGTGCAGTTTGATGATGATCCTGTGTCAGTGCAGTTTGATGGGGATCCTGTGTCAGTGCAGTTTGATGGGGATCCTGTGTCAGTGCAGTTTGATGATGATCCTGTGTCAGTGCAGTTTGATGATGATCCTGTGTCCGTGCAGTTTGATGATGATCCTGTGTCAATGCAGTTTGATGATGATCCTGTGTCAGTGCAGTTTGATGGGGATCCTGTGTCAGTGCAGTTTGATGATGATCCTGTGTCAGTGCAGTTTGATGTTGATCCTGTGTCAGTGCAGTTTGATGATGATCCTGTGTCAGTGCAGTTTGATGGGGATCCTGTGTCAGTGCAGTTTGATGATGATCCGGTGTCAGTACAGTTTGATGATGATCTTGTGTCAGTGCAGTTTGATGATGATCCTGTGTCAGTACAGTTTGATGATGATCCTCTGTCACTGCAGTTTGATGATGATCCTGTGTCAGTGCAGTTTGATGATGATCCTGTGTCAGTGCAGTTTGATGATGATCCTATGTCAGTGCAGTTTGATGATGATCCTGTGTCTGTGCAGTTTGATGATGATCCTGTGTCAGTGCAGTTTGATGGGGATCCTGTGTCAGTGCAGTTTGATGATGATCCTGTGTCAGTGCAGGTTGATGGGGATCCTGTGTCAGTGCAGTTTGATGATGATCCTGTGTCAGTGCAGTTTGATGATGATCCTGTGTCAGTGTAGTTTGATGGGGATCCTGTGTCAGTGCAGTTTGATGATGATCCTGTGTCAGTGCAGGTTGATGGGGATCCTGTGTCAGTGCAGTTTGATGATGATCCTGTGTCAGTGCAGTTTGATGATGATCCTGTGTCAGTGCAGTTTGATGGGGATCCTGTGTCAGTGCAGTTTGATGGGGATCCTGTGTCAGTGCAGTTTGATGATGATCCTGTGTCAGTTCAGTTTGATGGGGATCCTGTGTCAGTGCAGTTTGATGGGGATCCTGTGTCAGTGCAGTTTGATGATGATCCTGTGTCAGTGCAGTTTGATGATGATCCTGTGTCAGTGCAGTTTGATGATGATCCTGTGTCAATGCAGTTTGATGATGATCCTGTGTCAGTGCAGTTTGATGGGGATCCTGTGTCAGTGCAGTTTGATGATGATCCTGTGTCAGTGCAGTTTGATGATGATCCTGTGTCAGTGCAGTTTGATGATGATCCTGTGTCAGTGCAGTTTGATGATGATCCTGTGTCAGTGCAGTTTGATGATGATCCCGTGTCAGTGCAGCTTGATGATGATCCTGTGTCAGTGCAGTTTGATGATGATCCTGTGTCAGTGCAGTTTGAAGGGGATCCTGTGTCAGTGCAGTTTGATGATAATCCTATGTCAGTGCAGTTTGATGGGGATCCTGTGTCAGTGCAGTTTGATGATGATCCTGTGTCAGTGCAGTTTGATGGGGATCCTGTGTCAGTGCAGTTTGATGATGATCCTGTGTCAGTGCAGTTTGATGATGATCCTGTGTCAGTGCAGTTTGATGATAATCCTGTGTCAGTGCAGTTTGATGGGGATCCTGTGTCAGTGCAGTTTGATGATGATCCTGTGCCAGTGCAGTTTGATGGGGATCCTGTGTCAGTGCAGTTTGATGGGGATCCTGTGTCAGTGCAGTTTGATGATGATCCTGTGTCAGTGCAGTTTGATGGGGATCCTGTGTCAGTGCAGTTTGATGATGATCCTGTGTCAGTGCAGTTTGATGATGATCCTGTGTCAGTGCAGTTTGATGGGGATCCTGTGTCAGTGCAGTATTATGATGATCCCGTGTCAGTGCAGTTTGATGATGATCCTGTGTCAGTGCAGTTTGTTGATGATCCTGTGTCAGTGCAGTTTGATGATGACCCTGTGTCAGTGCAGTTTGATGATGATCCAGTGTCAGTGCAGTTTGATGATGATCCTGTGTCAGTGCAGTTTGATGATGATCCTGTGTCAGTGCAGTTTGATGGGGATCCTGTGTCAGTGCAGTTTGATGATGATCCTGTGTCAGTGCAGTTTGATGGGGATCCTCTGTCAGTGCAGTTTGATGATGATCCTGTGTCAGTGCAGTTTGATGATGATCCTGTGTCAGTGCAGTTTGATGATGATCCTGTGTCAGTGCAGTTTGATGGGGATCCTGTGTCAATGCAGTTTGATGGGGATCCTGTGTCAGTGCAGTTTGATGATGATCCTGTGTTAGTGCAGTTTGATGATGATCCTGTGTCAGTACAGTTTGATGATGATCCTGTGTCAGTACAGTTTGATGATGATCCTGTGTCAGTACAGTTTGATGATGATCCTTTGTCAGTGCAGTTTGATGATGATCCTGTGTCAGTACAGTTTGATGATGATCCTGTGTCAGTGCAGTTTGATGATGATCCTGTGTCAGTACAGTTTGATGATGATCCTGTGTCAGTGCAGTTTGATGGGGATCCTCTCTCAGTGCAGTTTGATGATGATCCTTTGTCAGTGCAGTTTGGTGATGATCCTGTGTCAGTGCAGTTTGATGATGATCCTGTGTCAGTGCAGTTTGATGGGGATCCTCTGTCAGTGCAGTTTGATGATGATCCTGTGTCAGTGCAGTTTGATGATGATCCTGTGTCAGTACAGTTTGATGATGATCCTCTTTCATTGCAGTTTGATGATGATCCTGTGTCAATGCAGTTTGATGGGGATCCTGTGTCAGTGCAGTTTGATGATGATCCTGTGTTAGTGCAGTTTGATGATGATCCTGTGTCAGTACAGTTTGATGATGATCCTGTGTCAGTACAGTTTGATGATGATCCTGTGTCAGTACAGTTTGATGATGATCCTGTGTCAGTGCAATTTGATGATGATCCTGTGTCAGTACAGTTTGATGATGATCCTGTGTCAGTGCAGTTTGATGATGATCCTGTGTCAGTGCAGTTTGATGATGATCCTGTGTCAGTGCAGTTTGATGATGATCCTGTGTCAGTGCAGTTTGATGGGGATCCTGTGTCAGTGCAGTTTGATGGGGATCCTGTGTCAGTGCAGTTTGATGATGATCCTGTGTCAGTGCAGTTTGATGGGGATTCTGTGTCAGTGCAGTTTGATGATGATCCTGTGTCAGTGCAGTTTGATGATGATCCTGTGTCAGTGCAGTTTGATGGGGATCCTGTGTCAGTGCAGAATTATGATGATCCCGTGTCAGTGCAGTTTGATGATGATCCTGTGTCAGTGCAGTTTGATGATGATCCTGTGTCAGTGCAGTTTGATGATGATCCAGTGTCAGTGCAGTTTGATGATGATCCTGTGTCAGTGCAGTTTGATGATGATCCTGTGTCAGTGCAGTTTGATGGGGATCCTGTGTCAGTGCAGTTTGATGATGATCCTGTGTCAGTGCAGTTTGATGGGGATCCTGTGTCAGTGCAGTTTGATGATGATCCTGTGTCAGTGCAGTTTGATGTTGATACTGTGTCAGTGCAGTTTGATGATGATCCTGTGTCATTGCAGTTTGATGGGGATCCTCTTTCAGTGCAGTTTGATGATGATCCTGTGTCAGTGCAGTTTGATGTGGATCCTGTGTCAGTGCAGTTTGATGGGGATCCTGTGTCAGTACAGTTTGATGATGATCCTGTGTCAGTGCAGTTTGATGATGATCCTGTGTCAATGCAGTTTGATGATGATCCTGTGTCAGTGCAGTTTGATGGGGATCCTGTGTCAGTGCTGTTTGATGATGATCCTGTGTCAGTGCAGTTTGATGTTGTTCCTGTGTCAGTGCAGTTTGATGATGATCCTGTGTCAGTACAGTTTGATGATGATCCTGTGTCACTGCAGTTTGATGATGATCCTGTGTCAGTGCAGTTTGATGATGATCCTGTGTCAGTGCAGTTTGATGATGATCCTGTGTCAGTGCAGTTTGATGATGATCCTGTGTCAGTGCAGTTTGATGGGGATCCTCTGTCAGTGCAGTTTGATGATGATCCTGTGTCAGTGCAGTTTGATGATGATCCTGTCTCAGTACAGTTTGATGATGATCCTGTGTCAGTGCAGTTTGATGGGGATCCTGTGTCAGTGCAGTTTGATGATGATCCTGTGTCAGTGCAGTTTGATGATGATCCTGTGTCAGTACAGTTTGATGATGATCCTGTGTCAGTTCAGTTTGATGATGATCCTGTGTCAGTGCAGTTTGATGATGATCCTGTGTCAGTGCAATTTGAAGATGATCCTGTGTCATTACAGTTTGATGATGATCCTGTGTCAGTGCAGTTTGATGATGATCCTGTGTCAGTGCAGTTTGATGATGATCCTGTGTCAGTACAGTTTGATGATGATCCTGTGTCAGTACAGTTTGATGATGATCCTGTGTCAGTGCAGTTTGATGATGATCCTCTGTCAGTGCAGTTTGATGATGATCCTGAGTCAGTGCAGTTTGATGATGATCCTATGTCAGTACAGTTTGATGATGATCCTGTGTCAGTGCAGTTTGATGGGGATCCTGTGTCAGTGCAGTTCGATGATGATCCTGTGTCAGTGCAGTTTGATGATGATCCTGTGTCAGTGCAGTTTGATGGGGATCCTGTGTCAGTGCAGTTTGATGGGGATCCTGTGTCAGTGCAGTTTGATGATGATCCTGTGTCAGTGCAGTTTGATGATGATCCTGTGTCAGTACAGTTTGATGATGATCCTGTGTCAGTGCAGTTTGATGAGGATCCTGTGTCAGTGCAGTTTAATGCTGATCCTGTGTCAGTGCAGTTTGATGATGATCCTGTGTCAGTGCAGTTTGATGATGATCCTGTGTCAGTGCAGTTTGTTTGGGGATCCTGTGTCAGTGCAGTTTGATGATGACCCTGTGTCAGTGCAGTTTGATGATGATCCTGTGTCAGTGTAGTTTGATGATGATCCTGTGTCAGTGCAGTTTGATGGGGATCCTGTGTCAGTGCAGTTTGATGATGATCCTGTGTCAGTGCAGTTTGATGATGATCCTGTGTCAGTGCAGTTTGATGATGATCCTGTGTCAGTGTAGTTTGATGATGATCCTGTGTCAGTGCAGTTTGATGGGGATCCTGTGTCAGTGCAGTTTGATGGGGATCCTGTGTCAGTGCAGTTTGATGGGGATCCTGTGTCAGTGCAGTTTGATGATGATCCTGTGTCAGTGCAGTTTGATGGGGATCCTGTGTCAGTGCAGTTTGATGATCATCCTGTGTCAGTGCAGTTTGATGGGGATCCTGTGTCAGTGCAGTTTGATGATGATCCTGTGTCAGTGCAGTTTGATGGGGATCCTGTGTCAGTGCAGTTTGATGATGATCCTGTGTCAGTGCAGTTTGATGGGGATCCTGTGTCAGTGCAGTTTGATGATGATCCTGTGTCAGTGCAGTTTGATGGGGATCCTGTGTCAGTGCAGTTTGATGATGATCCTGTGTCAGTGCAGTTTGATGGGGATCCTGTGTCAGTGCAGTTTGATGGGGATCCTGCGTCAGTGCAGTTTGATGATGATCCTGTGTCAGTGCAGTTTGATGGGGATCCTGTGTCAGTGCAGTTTGATGGGGATCCTGTGTCAGTGCAGTTTGATGATGATCCTGTGTCAGTGCAGTTTGATGATGATCCTGTGTCCGTGCAGTTTGATGATGATCCTGTGTCAATGCAGTTTGATGATGATCCTGTGTCAGTGCAGTTTGATGGGGATCCTGTGTCAGTGCAGTTTGATGATGATCCTGTGTCAGTGCAGTTTGATGTTGATCCTGTGTCAGTGCAGTTTGATGATGATCCTGTGTCAGTGCAGTTTGATGGGGATCCTGTGTCAGTGCAGTTTGATGATGATCCGGTGTCAGTACAGTTTGATGATGATCTTGTGTCAGTGCAGTTTGATGATGATCCTGTGTCAGTACAGTTTGATGATGATCCTCTGTCACTGCAGTTTGATGATGATCCTGTGTCAGTGCAGTTTGATGATGATCCTGTGTCAGTGCAGTTTGATGATGATCCTATGTCAGTGCAGTTTGATGATGATCCTGTGTCTGTGCAGTTTGATGATGATCCTGTGTCAGTGCAGTTTGATGGGGATCCTGTGTCAGTGCAGTTTGATGATGATCCTGTGTCAGTGCAGGTTGATGGGGATCCTGTGTCAGTGCAGTTTGATGATGATCCTGTGTCAGTGCAGTTTGATGATGATCCTGTGTCAGTGTAGTTTGATGGGGATCCTGTGTCAGTGCAGTTTGATGATGATCCTGTGTCAGTGCAGGTTGATGGGGATCCTGTGTCAGTGCAGTTTGATGATGATCCTGTGTCAGTGCAGTTTGATGATGATCCTGTGTCAGTGCAGTTTGATGGGGATCCTGTGTCAGTGCAGTTTGATGGGGATCCTGTGTCAGTGCAGTTTGATGATGATCCTGTGTCAGTTCAGTTTGATGGGGATCCTGTGTCAGTGCAGTTTGATGGGGATCCTGTGTCAGTGCAGTTTGATGATGATCCTGTGTCAGCGCAGTTTGATGATGATCCTGTGTCAGTGCAGTTTGATGATGATCCTGTGTCAATGCAGTTTGATGATGATCCTGTGTCAGTGCAGTTTGATGGGGATCCTGTGTCAGTGCAGTTTGATGATGATCCTGTGTCAGTGCAGTTTGATGATGATCCTGTGTCAGTGCAGTTTGATGATGATCCTGTGTCAGTGCAGTTTGATGATGATCCTGTGTCAGTGCAGTTTGATGATGATCCCGTGTCAGTGCAGCTTGATGATGATCCTGTGTCAGTGCAGTTTGATGATGATCCTGTGTCAGTGCAGTTTGAAGGGGATCCTGTGTCAGTGCAGTTTGATGATAATCCTATGTCAGTGCAGTTTGATGGGGATCCTGTGTCAGTGCAGTTTGATGATGATCCTGTGTCAGTGCAGTTTGATGGGGATCCTGTGTCAGTGCAGTTTGATGATGATCCTGTGTCAGTGCAGTTTGATGATGATCCTGTGTCAGTGCAGTTTGATGATGATCCTGTGTCAGTGCAGTTTGATGGGGATCCTGTGTCAGTGCAGTTTGATGGAGATCCTGTGTCAGTGCAGTTTGATGATGATCCTGTGTCAGTGCAGTATGAAGATGATCCTATGTCTGTGCAGTTTGATGATGATCCTGTGTCAGTGCCGTTTGATGATGTTCCTGTGTCAGTGCAGTTTGATGGGGATCCTGTGTCAGTGCAGTTTGATGATGATCCTGTGTCAGTGCAGTTTGATGATGATCCTGTGTCAGTGCAGTTTGATGATGATCCTGTGTCAGTGCAGTTTGATGGGGATCCTGTGTCAGTGCAGTTTGATGTTGAACCTGTGTCAGTGCAGTTTGATGATGAAGCTGTGTCAGTGCAGTTTGATTGGGATCCTGTGTCAGTGCAGTTTGATGGGGATTCTGTGTCAGTGCAGTTTGATGGGGATCCTGTGTCAGTGCAGTTTGATGGGGATCCTGTGTCAGTGCAGTTTGATGATGATCCTTTGTCAGTGCAGTTTGATGATGATCCTGTGTCAGTGCAGTTTGATGATGATCCTGTGTCAGTGCAGTTTGATGGGGATCCTGTGTCAATGCAGTTTGATGATGATCCTGTGTCAGTGCAGTTTGATGGGGATTCTGTGTCAGTGCAGTTTGATGGGGATTCTGTGTCAGTGCAGTTTGATGATGATCCTGTGTCTGTGCAGTTTGATGGGGATCCTGTGTCAGTGCAGTTTGATGATGATCCTGTGTCAGTGCAGTTTGAAGATGATCCTGTGTCAGTGCAGTTTGATGGGGATTCTGTGTCAGTGCAGTTTGATGATGATCCTGTGTCAGTGCAGTTTGAAGATGATCCTGTGTCAGTGCAGTTTGATGGGGATTCTGTGTCAGTGCAATGCGAGCTGTGCGGTAATTTTAGACCCTGGGTTTATTCAAACGTGAAAATTACTCGCTAAGCTGCACCACTGCGAACATTTTGCTTTCTTTGTCTGTTTTCCGAGGTTCAGTGCTCCCAGTGAGCAGATGGATACAATGAATAGGATGCATTCAAAGTGTGATTTTGGCAGCTATTAACTAATCAACTATTCCTTTATTCCAGGTCCCCTCTACCTCTCCAACGTCTCTGCTGAATGTTTTCCGTAACAGAAGCGAGTCTGAACTGGTCTAATGTCGGCATCAGGTGCGTCCTCTTCTGCTACTGTCTGTCCTCAGGGCCATTCAGAGTTATTGACAATGTGTGTGATCAGCACCAACTGCAATTCATCATTTTCGGTCAGCTCCCTCTACACTGTCCCCATCAAACACTCCCAGGACAGGTACAGCACGGGGATAAATACACAGGAGGCAGGTGTAAGGTCAGTGTGTATCCTACAGGCTGCAGGTGGAAGGTCAGTGTGTATCCTACAGGGTGTAGGTGTAAGGTCAGTGTGTATCCTACAGGATGCCGGTGTAAGGTCAGTGTGTATCCAACAGGCTGCAGGTGTAAGGTCAGTGTGTATCCTACAGGCTGCAGGTGTAAGGTCAGTGTGTATCCTACATGCTGCAGGTGAAAGGTCAGTGCGTTATCTACAGGCTGCAGGTGTAAGGTCAGTGTGTATCCTACAGGTGGCAGGTGTAAGGTCAGTGTGTATCCAACAGGCTGCAGGTGTAAGGTCAGTGTCCATCCCACAGGCTCCAGGTGTAAGGTCAGTGTGTATCCTACAGGCGGCAGGGGTTATGTCAGTGTGTATCGCACAGGCGGCAGGTGTAAGGTCAGTGTGTATCCGACAGGCGGGAGGTGTCAGGTCAGTGTGTATCGCAGAGGCTGCAGGTGTATGGTCAGTGTGTATCGTACAGGCGGCAGGTGTAAGGTCAGTGTCCATCCCATAGGCTGCAGGTGTAAGGTCAGTGTGTATCCTACAGGCTGTAGGCATAAGGTCAGTGTGTATCGCTCAGGCGGCAGGTGTAAGGTCAGTGTGTATCACACAGGCTGCCGGTGCAAGGTCAGTGTGTGTCCTACAG
This sequence comes from Cetorhinus maximus, assembly GCF_964194155.1. NCBI lineage: Eukaryota > Metazoa > Chordata > Chondrichthyes > Lamniformes > Cetorhinidae > Cetorhinus > Cetorhinus maximus. The sequence continues at coordinate 10,652 of NW_027596817.1, forward strand.
GCTGCAGGTGTAAGGTCAGTGTGTATCCTACAGGGTGTAGGTGTAAGGCCAGTGTGTATCCTACAGGCTGTAGGTGTAAGGTCAGTGTGTATTCCACAGGCTGCAGGTGTAAGGTCAGTGTGTATCCTACAGGTTACAGGTGTAAGGTCAGTGTGAAGCCCACAGGCTGCAGGTGTAAGGTCAGTGTGTATTCCACAGGTTACAGGTGTAAGGTCAGTGTGTATCCTACAGGTTACAGGTGTAAGGTCAGTGTGTAGCCCACAGACTGCAGGTGTAAGGTCAGTGTGTATTCCACAGGTTACAGGGGTAAGGTCAGTGTGTATCCTACAGGTTACAGGTGTAAGGTCAGTGTGTAGCCCACAGGCTGCAGGTGAAAGGTCAGTGTGTATTCCACAGGCTGCAGTTGGAAGGTCAGTGTGTATCCTACAGGTTACAGGTGTAAGGTCAGTGTGTATCCTACAGGTTACAGGTGTAAGGTCAGAGTGTATCCTAGAGGCTGTAGGTGTAAGGTCAGTGTGTATCCTACAGGCTGCAGGTGTAAGGTCAGTGTGTATCACACCGGCTGCAGGTGTAAGGTCAGTGTGTATCCCACAGGCTGCAGGTGTAAGGTCAGTGTGTATTCCACAGGTTACAGGTGTAAGGTCAGTGTGTAGCCCACAGGCTGCAGGTGTAAGGACAGTGTGTATCCTACAGGCTGCAGGTGTAAGGTCAGTGTGTATCCCACAGACTGCAGGTGTAAGGTCAGTGTGTATCGCACAGGCCTCAGGTGTAAGGTCAGTGTGTAGCCCACAGGCTGCAGGTGTAAGGTCAGTGTGTATCCTACAGGCTGCAGGTGTAAGGTCAGTGTGTATTCCACAGGCTGCAGTTGTAAGGTCAGTGTGTATCCTACAGGCTGGAGGTGAAAGGTCAGTGTGTATCCCACAGGCTGCAGGTGTAAGGTCAGTGTGTATCCTACAGGTTAAAGGTGTAAGGTCAGTGTGTATCCTAGAGGCTGTAGGTGTAAGGTCAGTGTCTATCCCACCGGCTGCAGGTGTAAGGTCAGTGTGTATCCCACAGGCTGCAGGTGTAAGGTCAGTGTGTTTTCCACAGGTTACAGGTGTAAGGTCAGTGTGTAGCCGACAGGCTGCAGGTGTAAGGTCAGAGTGTATCGCACAGACTGCAGGTGTAAGATCAGAGTGTATCGCACAGGCTGCAGGTGTAAGGTCAGTGTGTATCCCACAGGTTGCAGGTGTAAGGTCAGTGTGTATCCCACAGGTTGCAGGGGTAAGGTCAGTTTGTATCCCACAGGCTGCAGGTGTAAGGTCAGTGTGCATCGCACAGGCTGCAGGTTTAAGGTCAGTGTGTAGCCTAAGGCTGCAGGTGTAAGATCAGTGTGTAGCCCACTGGTTGCAGGTGTAAGGTCAGTGATTAGCCCACAGGCTGCAGGTGTAAGGTCAGTGTGTATCCCACAGGTTGCAGGTGTAAGGTCAGTGTGTAGCCCACTGGTTGCAGGTGTATGGTCAGTGTGTATCGCACAGGCTGCAGGTGTAAGGTCAGTGTGTATCGCACAGGCTGCAGGTGTATGGTCAGTGTGTATCGCACAGGCTGCAGGTGTAAGGTCAGTGTGTAACCTACAGGCTGCAGGTGTAAGGTCAGTGTGTATCCCACAGGGTATAGGTGCAAGGTCAGTGTGTATCTCACAGGCTGCAGGTATAAGGTCAGTGTGTATCGCACAGGGTATCGGTGTAAGGTCAGTGTGTATCTCAAAGGCTGCAGGTATAAGGTCAGTGTGTATACCACAGGCTGCAGGTGTACGGTCAGTGTGTTTCCCAATGGGTATAGGTGTAAGGACAGTGTGTGTCTCACAGGCTGCAGGTGTAAGGTCAGTGTGTATCCCACAGGCTGCAGGTGTAAGGTCAGTGTGTATCCCACAGGGTGTAAGTGTAATGTCAGTGTGTATCCCACCTGCTGCAGGTGTAAGGTCAGTGTGTATCCCACAGGCTGCATGTGTAAGGTCAGTGTGTATCGCTCATGATGCAGGTGTAAGGTCAGTGTGTAGCCCACCGGATGCAGGTGTAAGGTGAGTGTGTATCCCACAGGGTGTCAGTGTAATGTAAGTGTGTATCCCACCGGCTGCAGGTGTAAGGTCAGTGTGTATCCTACAGGCTGCAACTGTAAGGTCAGTGTGTATCCTACAGGCTCCAGGTGTAAGGTCAGTGTGTATCCCACAGGCTGCAGGTGTAAGGTCAGTGTGTATCTACAGGCTGCAGGTGTAAGGTCAGTGTGTATCTACAGACTGCAGTTGTAAGGTCAGTGTGTATCTACAGGCTGCATTTGTAAGGTCAGTGTGTATCGCACAGGCTGCAGGTGAAAGGTCAATGTGTAGCCCACAGGCTGAAGGTGCAAGGTCAGTGTGTATTGCACAGGGTGTAGGTGTAAGGTCAGTGTGTATCCCACAGGTTACAGCTGTAAGGTCAGTGTGTATCGAACAGGTTGCAGGTGTAAGGTCAGTGTGTATCGCACAAGCTGCAGGTTTAAGGTCAGTGTGTATCCCACAGGTTACAGGTGTAAGGTCAGTGTGTATCCCACAGGCTCCAGGTGTAAGGTCAGTGTGTATCCCACCGGCTGCACGTGTAAGGTCAGTGTGTATCCCACAGGGTGTAAGTGTAAGGTCAGTGTGTAGCCCACAGGTTACCGGTGTAGGGTCAGCGTGTATCCTACCGGCTGCAGCTTTAAGGTCAGTGTCTATCCCACAGGGTGTATGTGTAAGGTCAGTGTGTAGCCCACCGGCTGCAGGTGTAAGGTCAGTGTCTATCTCACCGGCTGCAGGTGTACGGTCAGTGTGTATCACACAGGGTGTAAGTGTAAGGTCAGTGTGTAGCCCACAGGTTACAGGTGTAAGGTCATTGTGTATCGCACAGGCTGCAGATGTAAGGTCAGTGTGATTCGCACAGGCTGCAGATGTAAGGTCAGTGTGTATCGCACAGGCTGCAGTGTAAAGTCAGTGTGTAGCCCACAGGATGTAGGTGTAAGGTCAGAGTGTAGCCTACAGGCTGCAGGTTAAGATCAGTGTGTATCCTACAGGCTGCAGGTGTAAGGTCAGTCTGTATCGTACAGGGTGCAGGTGTATGGTCAGTGTGTATCGCACAGGCTGCAGGTGTAAGGTCAGTGTGTATCGCACAGGCTGCAGGTGTAAGGTCAGTCTGAATCTACAGGCTGCAGGTGTAAGGTCAGTGTGTATCGCACAGGCTGCAGGTGTAAGTTCAGTGTGTATCCCACAGGCTGCAGGTGTAAAGTCAGTGTGTATCTACAGGCTGCAGGTGTAAGGTCAGTGTATATCTACCGGCTGCAGTTGTATGGTCAGTGTGTATCTACAGGCTGCATTTGTAAGGTCAGTGTGTATCGCTCAAGATGCAGGTGTAAGGTCAGTGTGTAGCCCACCGGATGCAGGTGTAAGGTCAGTGTGTATCGCACAGGGTGTAGGTGTAGGTCAGGGTGTATCCCACTGGTTACAGGTGTAAGGTCAGTGTGTATCGCACAGGTTGCAGGTGTATGGTCAGTGTGTAGCCCACAGGCTGCATGTGTAAGTTCAGTGTGTATCGCACAGGGTGTAGGTGTAATGTCAGTGTGTATCCCACAGGTTACAGGTGTAAGGTCAGTGTGTATCGCACAGGTTGCAGGTGTAAGCTCAGTCTGTATTGCACAGGCTGCAGGTGTAAGGTCAGTGTGTATCCCACAGGCTGCAGGTGTAAGGTCAGTGTGTATCCCAAAGGGTGTAAGTGTAAGGTCAGTGTGTATCCCACACGCTGCAGGTGCAAGGTCAGTCTGTATCCCACAGGGTGTAAGTGTAATGTCAGTGTGTATCCCATCGGCTGCAGATGTAAGGTCAGTGTGTATCCCACTGGCTGCAGGTGTAAGGTCAGTGTGTATCGCACAGCCTCAGATGTAAGGTCAGTGTGTATCGCATAGGCTGCAGTGTAAGGTCAGTGTGTATCGCACAGGCTGCAGGTGTATGGTCAGTGTGTATCACACAGGCTGCAGGTGTAAGGTCAGTGTGTATCTACAGGCTGCAGGTGTAAGGTCAATGTGTATCTACCGGCTGCAGTTGTATGGTCAGTGTGTATCTACAGGCTGCATTTGTAAGGTCAGTGTGTATCGCTCAAGATGCAGGTGTAAGGTCAGTGTGTAGCCCACCGGATGCAGGTGTAAGGTCAGTGTGAATCGCACAGGGTGTAGGTGTAAGGTCAGGGTGTATCCCACTGGTTACAGGTGTAAGGTCAGTGTGTATCGCACAGGTTGCAGGTGTATGGTCAGTGTGTATCGCACAGGCTGCAGGTGTAAGGTCAGTGTGTATCCCACAGGCTGCAGGTGTAAGGTCAGTGTGTAACCTACAGGTTGCAGGTGTAAGGTCAGTGTGTATCCCACAGGTTACAGGTGTAAGTTCAGTGTGTATCCCACAGGTTGCAGGTGTAAGGTCAGTGTGCATCCCACAGGATGTAGGTGTAAGGTCAGTGTGTAGCCTACAGGCTGCGGGGGTAAGGTCAGTGTGTATCGCACAGGCTGCAGGTGTAAGGTCAGTGTGTATCATACAGGCTGCGGGTGTAAGGTCAGTGTGAATCCCACAGGCTGCAGGTGTAAGGTCAGTGTGTATCCCACTGGCTGCTAATGTAAGGTCAGTGTGTATCCCACAGGCTCCAGGTGTAAGGTCAGTGTGTATCCTACAGGCTGCAGGTGTAAGGTCAGTGTGTATCGCACAGGCTGCAGGTGTAAGGTCATTGTCTATCCCACAGGCTGCAGGTGTAAGGTCAGTGTGTATCGCACAGATTGCAGGTGTATGGTCAGTGTGTATCACACAGGCTGCATGTGTAAGGTCAGTGTGTAACCTACAGGCTGCAGGTGTAAGGTCAGTGTGTATCGCACAGATTGCAGGTGTAAGGTCAGTGCGTATCGCACAGGCTGCAGGTGTAAAGTCAGTGTGTATCGCAAAGGCTGCAGGTGTAGGGTCAGTGTGTATCGCACAGGCTGCAGGTGTAAGGTCAGTGTGTATCCCACAGGCTCAAGGTGTAAGGTCAGTGTGTATCTCACAGGCTGCAGGTATAAGGTCAGTGTGTATCCCACAGAGTATAGGTGTAAGGTCAGTTTGTATCTCACAGGCTGCAGGTGTAAGGTCAGTGTGTATCCCACAGGCTGCAGGTGTAAGGTCAGTGTGTATCCCACAGGCTGAAGGTGTAAGGTCGGTGGGTATCGCACAGGCTGCAGGTGTAAGGTCAGTGTGTTTCCCACAGGCTGCAGGTGTAAGGTCAGCGTGTATCCCACTGGCTGCAGGTGTAAGGTCAGTGTGTATCGCACAAGCTGCAGGTGTAAGGTCAGTGTGTATCCCACAGGCTGAAGGTGTAAGGTCAGTGTGTATCCCAAAGGGTGTAAGTGTAAGGTCAGTGTGTATCCCACAGGCTGCAGGTGTAAGGTCAATGTGTATCCCACAGGCTGCAGGTGTAAGGTCAGTGTGTATCCCAAAGGGTGTAAGTGTAATGTCAGTGTGTATCCCACCGGCTGCAGGTGTAAGGTCAGTGTGTATCCTACAGGCTGCAACTGTAAGGTCAGTGTGTATCCAACAGGCTGCAGGTGTATGGTCAGTGTGTATCGCACAGGCTGCAGGTGTAAGGTCAGTGTGTATCTACAGGCTGTAGTTGTAAGGTCAGTGTGCATCGCACAGGCTGCAGGTGTAAGGTCAGTGTGTATCCCACAGGCTGCAGGTGTAAGGTCAGTGTGTATCTACAGGCTGCAGATGTAAGGTCAGTGTGTATCTACAGACTGCAGTTGTAAGGTCAGTGTGTATCTACAGGCTGCATTTGTAAGGTCAGTGTGTATCGCACAGGCTGCAGGTGCAAGGTCAGTGTGTATTGCACAGGGTGTAGGGGTAAGGTCAGTGTGTATGCCACAGGTCACAGGTGTAAGGTCAGTGTGTATCGCACAGGTTGCAGGTGTATGGTCAGTGTGTATCGCACAGGCTGCAGGTGTAAGGTCAGTGTGTATCCCACAGGTTACAGGTGTACGGTCAGTGTGTTTCGCACAGGTTGCATGTCTAAGGTCAGTGTGTATCCAACAGGCTGCAGGTGTAAGGTCAGTGTATATCCCACACGCTGCAGGTCTAAGGTAAGTGTGTATCCCACAGGCTGCAGGTGCAATGTCAGTGTGTATTGCACAGGGTGTAGGTGTAAGGTCAGTGTGTATCCCACAGGTTACAGGTGTAAGGTCAGTGTGTATCGCACAGGTTGCAGGTGTAAGGTCAGTGTGTATCGCACAGGCTGCATGTGTAAGTTCAGTGTGTATCCCACAGGTTACAGGTGTAAGGTCAGTGTGTTTCGCACAGGTTGCATGTCTAAGGTTAGTGTGTATCCCACAGGTTACAGGTGTAAGATCAGTGTGTATCCCACAGGTTGCATGTGTAAGGTCAGTGTGTATCTCACAGGCTGCAGGTGTAAGGTCAGTGTGTATCGCACAGGCTGCAGGTGTAAAGTCAGTGTGTATCGCACAGGCTGCAGGTGTAAAGTCAGTGTGTATCGCACAGGCTGCAGGTGTAAGTTCAGTGTGTATCGCACAGGCTGCAGGTGTAAGGTCAGTGTGTATCCCACAGGGTATAGGTGTAAGTTCAGTGTATATCTTACAGGCTGCAGGTATAAGGTCAGTGTGTATACCACAGGGTATAGGTGTAAGGTCAGTTTGTATCTCACAGGCTGCAGGTGTAAGGTCAGTGTGTATCCCACAGGCTGAAGGTGTAAGGTCAGTGGCTTTCGCACTGGCTGCAGGTGTAAGGTCAGTGTGTATCGCACAAGCTGCAGGTGTAAGGTCAGTGTGTATCCCACAGGCTGCAGGTGTAAGGTCAGTGTGTATCCCAAAGGGTGTAAGTGTAAGGTCAGTGTGTATCCCACAGGCTGCAGGTGAAAGGTCAATGTGTATCCCACAGGCTGCAGGAGTATGGTCAGTGTGTATCGCACATGCTGCAGGTGGAAGATCAGTGTGTATCACACAGGCGGCAGGTGTAAGGTCAGTGTGTCTCCTACAGGCTGCAGGTGTACGGTCAGTGTGTATCGCACTGGCTGCAGGTGTAAGGTCAGTGTGTATCCCACAGGCTGCAGGTGTAAGGTCAGTGTGTATCCCACAGGCTGCAGGTGTAAGGTCAGTGTGTATCGCACAGGCTGCAGGTGTAAGGTCAGTGTGTATCGCACAAGCTGCAGGTCTAAGGTCAGTGTGTATCGCACAGGCTGCAGGTGTAAGGTCAGTGTGTATCGCACAGGCTGCAGGTGTAAGGTCAGTGTGTATCGCACAAGCTGCAGGTCTATGGTCAGTGTGTATCGCACAGGCTGCAGGTGTAAGGTCAGTGTGTATCGCACAAGCTGCAGGTGTAAGGTCAGTGTGTATCCCACAGGCTGCAGGTGTAAGGTCAGTGTGTATCCCAAAGGGTGTAAGTGTAAGGTCAGTGTGTATCCCACAGGCTGCAGGTGAAAGGTCAATGTGTATCCCACAGGCTGCAGGTGCATGGTCAGTGTGTATCGCACATGCTGCAGGTGGAAGATCAGTGTGTATCACACAGGCGGCAGGTGTAAGGTCAGTGTGTCTCCTACAGGCTGCAGGTGTATGGTCAGTGTGTATCGCACTGGCTGCAGGTGTAAGGTCAGTGTTATCCCACAGGCTGCAGGTGTAAGGGCAGTGATTATCCCAAAGCCTGCAGTTGTAAGGTCAGTGTGTATCTCACAGGCTGCAGGTGTAAGGTCAGTGTGTATCGCACAGTCTGCAGGTGTAAAGCCAGTGATTATCCCAAAGCCTGCAGTTGTAAGGTCAGTGTGTATCTCACAGGCTGCAGTTGTAAGGTCAGTGTGTATCTCACAGGCTGCAGGTGTAAGGTCAGTGTGTATCGCACAGTCTGCAGGTGTAAAGCCAGTGATTATCCCACAGGCTGCAGATGTAAGGTCAGTGTGTATCCCACAGGTTGCAGGTCTAAGGTCAGTGTGTATCGCACAGGCTGCAGATGTATGGTCAGTGTGTATCGCACAGGGTGAAGGTGTAATGTCAGTGTGTATCCTACAATCTGCAGGTGTAAGGTCAGTGTGTATCCTAAAGGCTGCAGGTGTAAGGTCAGTGTGTATCTCACAGGCTGCAGGTGTAAGGTCACTGTGTACCCTAGAGGCTGCAGGTGTAAGGTCAGCGTGTATCGCACAGTTTGCAGGTGTAAGGTCAGTGTGTATCGCACAGGCTGCAGGTGTAAGGTCAGTGTGTATCCCACAGGCTGCAGGCGTAAGGTCAGTGTGTATCCCACAGGTGGCAGGTGTAAGGTCAGTGTGTATCGCACAGGCTGCAGGTGTAAGGACAGGGTGTATCTTACAGGCTGTAGGTGTAAGATCAGTGAGTATCTCACAGGTTGCAGGTGTAAGGTCAGTGTGTATCCAACAGGCCGCAGGTATTAGGTCAGTCTGTATCTTACAGGCTGCGGGTGTAAGGTCAGTGTGTATCCTTCAGGCTGCATGTGTAAGGTCAGTGTGTATCGTACAGGCTGCAGGTGTATGGTTAGTGTGTATCCTACAGGCTGCAGGTGTAAGGTCAGTGTTTATCCTATTGGCTGCAGGTGTAAGTTCAGTGTGTATCCTACAGGCTGCAGGTGTATGGTCAGTGTGTATCCTACAGGCTGCAGGTGTAAAGTCTATATGTATCCAACAGGCTGTAGGTGTATGGTCAGTGTGTATCGCACAGGCTGCAGTTGTAAGGTCCGGGTGTATCGCACCGGCTGTAGGTGTTAGGTCAGTGTGTATCGCACAGGCTGCAGGTGTAAGGTCAGGGTGTATCGCACAGGCTGTAGGTTTAAGCTCAGTGTGTATCGCAGAGGCTGCAGGTGTAAGGTCAGTGTCCATCGCACCGGCTGCAGGTGTAATGTCAGTGTGTATCCTACAGGCTGCGGGTGTAAGGTCAGTGTGTATCCCACAGGCTCCAGGTGTAAGGTCAGTGTGTATCCTACAGGCTGCAGGTGTAAGGTCAGTGTGTATCCCACAGGCTGAAGGTGTAAGGTCGGTGGGTATCTCGCAGGCTGCAGGTGTAAGGTCAGTGTGTTTCCCACAGGCTGCAGGTGTAAGGTCAGTGTGTATCGCACAAGCTGCAGGTGTAAGGTCAGTGTGTATCCCACAGGCTGCAGGTGTAAGGTCAGTGTGTATCGCACAGGGTGTAAGTGTAAGGTCAGGGTGTATCCCACTGGTTACAGGTGTAAGGTCAGTGTGTATCGCACAGGTTGCAGGTGTATGGTCAGTGTGTATCGCACAGGCTGCAGGTGTAAGGTCAGTGTGTATCCCACAGGTTACAGGTGTAAGGTCAGTGTGTATCGCAAAGGTTGCAGGTGTAAGGTCAGTGTGAATCCCACAGGTTACAGGTGTAAGTTCAGTGTGAATCCCACAGGTTGCAGGTGTAAGGTCAGTGTGCATCCCACAGGATGTTGGTGTAAGGTCAGTGTGTATCCTACAGGCTGCGGGTGTAAGGTCAGTGTGTATCGCTCAGGCTGCAGGTGTAAGGTCAGTGTGTATCATACAGGCTGCGGGTGTAAGGTCAGTGTGAATCCCACAGGCTGCAGGTGTAAGGTCAGTGTGTATCCCACTGGCTGCTAATGTAAGGTCAGTGTGTATCCCACAGGCTCCAGGTGTAAGGTCAGTGTGTATCCTACAGTCTGCAGGTGTAAGGTCAATGTTTATCGCACAGGCTGCAGGTGTAAGGTCAGTGTGTATCGCAGAGGCTGCAGGTGTAAAGTCAGTGTGTATCGCAAAGGCTGCAGGTGTATGGTCAGTGTGTATCACACAGGCTGCATGTGTAAGGTCAGTGTGTAACCTACAGGCTGCAGGTGTAAGGTCAGTGTGTGTCGCACAGATTGCAGGTGTAAGGTCAGTGTGTATCGCACAGGCTGCAGGTGTAAAGTCAGTGTGTATCGCAAAGGCTGCAGGTGTAGGGTCAGTGTGTATCGCACAGGCTGCAGGTGTAAGGTCAGTGTGTATCCCACAGGGTATAGGTGTAAGGTCAGTTTGTATCCCACTTGCTGCTAATGTAAGGTCAGTGTGTATCCCACAGGCTCCAGGTGTAAGGTCAGTGTGTATCCTACAGTCTGCAGGTGTAAGGTCAATGTGTATCGCACAGGCTGCAGGTGTAAGGTCAGTGTGTATCGCACAGGCTGCAGGTGTAAGGTCATTGTGAATCCCACAGGCTGCAGGTGTAAGGTCAGTGTGTATCGCACAGATTGCAGGTGTATGGTCAGTGTGTATCACACAGGCTGCATGTGTAAGGTCAGTGTGTAACCTACAGGCTGCAGGTGTAAGGTCAGTGTGTATCGCACAGATTGCAGGTGTAAGGTCAGTGCGTATCACACAGGCTGCATGTGTAAGGTCAGTGTGTATCGCACAGATTGCAGGTGTATGGTCAGTGTGTATCACACAGGCTGCATGTGTAAGGTCAGTGTGTAACCTACAGACTGCAGGTGTAAGGTCAGTGTGTATCGCACAGATTGCAGTTGTAAGGTCAGTGCGTATCCCACAGGCTGCAGGTGTAAAATCAATGTGTATCGCAAAGGCTGCAGGTGTAGGGTCAGTGTGTATCGCACAGGCTGCAGGTGTAAGGTCAGTGTGTATCCCACAGGGTATAGGTGTAAGGTCAGTTTGTATCTCACAGGCTGCAGGTGTAAGGTCAGTGTGTATCCCACAGGCTGCAGGTGTAAGGTCAGTTTGTATCCCACAGGGTATAGGTGTAAGGTCAGTTTGTATCTCACAGGCTGCAGGTGTAAGGTCAGTGTGTATCGCACAGGCTGCAGGTGTAATGTCAGTGTGTATCGCACAAGCTGCAGGTGTAAGGTCAGTGTGTATCCTACAGGCTGCAGGTGTAAAGTCAGTGTGTATTGCACAGGCTGCAGGTGTAAGGTAAGTGTGTATCGCACAGGCTGCAGGTGCAAGGTCAGTGTGTATTGCACAGGGTGTAGGGGTAAGGTCAGTGTGTATCCCACAGGTCACAGGTGTAAGGTCAGTGTGTATCGCACAGGTTGCAGGTGTATGGTCAGTGTGTATCGCACAGGCTGCAGGTGTAAGGTCAGTGTGTATCCCACAGGTTACAGGTGTACGGTCAGTGTGTTTCGCACAGGTTGCATGTCTAAGGTCAGTGTGTATCCAACAGGCCGCAGGTGTAAGGTCAGTGTATATCCCACACGCTGCAGGTCTAAGGTAAGTGTGTATCCCACAGGCTGCAGGTGCAATGTCAGTGTGTATTGCACAGGGTGTAGGTGTAAGGTCAGTGTGTATCCCACAGGTTACAGGTGTAAGGTCAGTGTGTATCGCACAGGTTGCAGGTGTAAGGTCAGTGTGTATCGCACAGGCTGCATGTGTAAGTTCAGTGTGTATCCCACAGGTTACAGGTGTAAGGTCAGTTTGTTTCGCACAGGTTGCATGTCTAAGGTTAGTGTGTATCCCACAGGTTACAGGTGTAAGATCAGTGTGTATCCCACAGGTTGCAGGTGTAAGGTCAGTGTGTAGCCCACAGGTTGCATGTGTAAGGTCAGTGTGTATCTCACAGGCTGCAGGTGTAAGGTCAGTGTGTATCGCACAGGCTGCAGGTGTAAAGTCAGTGTGTATCGCACAGGCTGCAGGTGTAAAGTCAGTGTGTATCGCACAGGCTGCAGGTCTAAGGTCAGTGTGTATCGCACAAGCTGCAGGTGTAAGGTCAGTGTGTATCCCACAGGCTGCAGGTGTAAGGTCAGTGTGTATCCCAAAGGGTGTAAGTGTAAGGTCAGTGTGTATCCCACAGGCTGCAGGTGAAAGTTCAATGTGTATCCCACAGGCTGCAGGTGTATGGTCAGTGTGTATCGCACATGCTGCAGGTGGAAGATCAGTGTGTATCACACAGGCGGCAGGTGTAAGGTCAGTGTGTCTCCTACAGGCTGCAGGTGTACGGTCAGTGTGTATCGCACTGGCTGCAGGTGTAAGGTCAGTGTTATCCCACAGGCTGCAGGTGTAAGGTCAGTGTTATCCCACAGGCTGCAGGTGTAAGGTCAGTGTGTATCGCACAGGCTGCAGGTGTAAGATCAGTGTGTTTCCCAGAGGCGGCAGGTGTAAGGCCTTTTGTATCCCACAGGCTGCAGGTGTAAGGCCAGTGATTATCCCAAAGCCTGCAGTTGTAAGGTCAGTGTGTATCTCACAGGCTGCAGGTGTAAGGTCAGTGTGTATCGCACAGTCTGCAGGTGTAAAGCCAGTGATTATCCCACAGGCTGCAGATGTAAGGTCAGTGTGTATCCCACAGGTTGCAGGTGTAAGGTCAGTGTGTATCCCAGAGGCTGCAGGTGTAAGGTCAGTGTGTATCGCACAGTCTGCAGGTGTAAAGCCAGTGATTATCCCAAAGCCTGCAGTTGTAAGGTCAGTGTGTATCTCACAGGCTGCAGGTGTAAGGTCAGTGTGTATCGCACAGTCTGCAGGTGTAAAGCCAGTGATTATCCCACAGGCTGCAGATGTAAGGTCAGTGTGTATCCCACAGGTTGCAGGTCTAAGGTCAGTGTGTATCGCACAGGCTGCAGATGTATGGTCAGTGTGTATCGCACAGGGTGAAGGTGTAATGTCAGTGTGTATCCTACAATCTGTAGGTGTAAGGTCAGTGTGTATCCTAAAGGCTGCAGGTGTAAGGTCAGTGTGTATCTCACAGGCTGCAGGTGTAAGGTCACTGTGTACCCTAGAGGCTGCAGGTGTAAGGTCAGCGTGTATCGCACAGTTTGCAGGTGTAAGGTCAGTGTGTATCGCACAGGCTGCAGGTGTAAGGTCAGTGTGTATCCCACAGGCTGCAGGCGTAAGGTCAGTGTGTATCCCACAGGTGGCAGGTGTAAGGTCAGTGTGTATCGCACAGGCTGCAGGTGTAAGGACAGGGTGTATCGCACAGGCTGTAGGTGTAAGATCAGTGAGTATCTCACAGGTTGCAGGTGTAAGGTCAGTGTGTATCCAACAGGCCGCAGGTATTAGGTCAGTCTGTATCTTACAGGCTGCGGGTGTAAGGTCAGTGTGTATCCTTCAGGCTGCATGTGTAAGGTCAGTGTGTATCGTACAGGCTGCAGGTGTATGGTTAGTGTGTATCCTACAGGCTGCAGGTGTAAGGTCAGTGTTTATCCTATTGGCTGCAGGTGTAAGTTCAGTGTGTATCCTACAGGCTGCAGGTGTATGGTCAGTGTGTATCCTACAGGCTGCAGGTGTAAAGTCTATATGTATCCAACAGGCTGTAGGTGTATGGTCAGTGTGTATCGCACAGGCTGCAGTTGTAAGGTCCGGGTGTATCGCACCGGCTGTAGGTGTTAGGTCAGTGTGTATCGCACAGGCTGCAGGTGTAAGGTCAGGGTGTATCGCACAGGCTGTAGGTTTAAGCTCAGTGTGTATCGCAGAGGCTGCAGGTGTAAGGTCAGTGTCCATCGCACAGGCTGCAGGTGTAATGTCAGTGTGTATCCTACAGGCTGCGGGTGTAAGGTCAGTGTGTATCCCACAGGCTCCAGGTGTAAGGTCAGTGTGTATCCTACAGGCTGCAGGTGTAAGGTCAGTGTGTATCCCACAGGCTGAAGGTGTAAGGTCGGTGGGTATCTCGCAGGCTGCAGGTGTAAGGTCAGTGTGTTTCCCACAGGCTGCAGGTGTAAGGTCAGTGTGTATCGCACAAGCTGCAGGTGTAAGGTCAGTGTGTATCCCACAGGCTGCAGGTGTAAGGTCAGTGTGTATCGCACAGGGTGTAAGTGTAAGGTCAGGGTGTATCCCACTGGTTACAGGTGTAAGGTCAGTGTGTATCGCACAGGTTGCAGGTGTATGGTCAGTGTGTATCGCACAGGCTGCAGGTGTAAGGTCAGTGTGTATCCCACAGGTTACAGGTGTAAGGTCAGTGTGTATCGCAAAGGTTGCAGGTGTAAGGTCAGTGTGAATCCCACAGGTTACAGGTGTAAGTTCAGTGTGTATCCCACAGGTTGCAGGTGTAAGGTCAGTGTGCATCCCACAGGATGTTGGTGTAAGGTCAGTGTGTATCCTACAGGCTGCGGGTGTAAGGTCAGTGTGTATCGCTCAGGCTGCAGGTGTAAGGTCAGTGTGTATCATACAGGCTGCGGGTGTAAGGTCAGTGTGAATCCCACAGGCTGCAGGTGTAAGGTCAGTGTGTATCCCACTGGCTGCTAATGTAAGGTCAGTGTGTATCCCACAGGCTCCAGGTGTAAGGTCAGTGTGTATCCTACAGTCTGCAGGTGTAAGGTCAATGTTTATCGCACAGGCTGCAGGTGTAAGGTCATTGTGAATCCCACAGGGTATAGGTGTAAGGTCAGTTTGTATCCCACTTGCTGCTAATGTAAGGTCAGTGTGTATCGCACAGGCTGCAGGTGTAAGGTCAGTGTGTATCCCACAGGGTATAGGTGTAAGGTCAGTTTGTATCCCACTTGCTGCTAATGTAAGGTCAGTGTGTATCCCACAGGCTCCAGGTGTAAGGTCAGTGTGTATCCTACAGTCTGCAGGTGTAAGGTCAGTGTTTATCGCACAGGCTGCAGGTGTAAGGTCATTGTGAATCCCACAGGCTGCAGGTGTAAGGTCAGTGTGTATCGCACAGATTGCAGGTGTATGGTCAGTGTGTATCACACAGGCTGCAGGTGTAAGGTCAGTGTGTAACCTACAGGCTGCAGGTGTAAGGTCAGTGTGTATCGCACAGATTGCAGGTGTAAGGTCAGTGCGTATCCCACAGGCTGCAGGTGTAAAATCAATGTGTATCGCAAAGGCTGCAGGTGTAGGGTCAGTGTGTATCGCACAGGCTGCAGGTGTAGGGTCAGTGTGTATCGCACAGGCTGCAGGTGTAAGGTCAGTGTGTATCCCACAGGGTATAGGTGTAAGGTCAGTTTGTATCTCACAGGCTGCAGGTGTAAGGTCAGTGTGTATCCCACAGGCTGCAGGTGTAAGGTCAGTGTGTATCCCACAGGCTGCAGGTGTAATGTCAGTGTGTATCGCACAAGCTGCAGGTGTAAGGTCAGTGTGTATCCTACAGGCTGCAGGTGTAAAGTCAGTGTGTATCGCACAGGCTGCAGGTGTAAGGTCAGTGTGTATCTACAGGCTGTAGGTGTAAGGTCAGTGTGTATCGCACAGGCTGCAGTTGTAAGTTCAATGTGTAGCCCACAGGATGTAGGTCTAAGGTCAGTGTGTATCCTACAGACTGCGGGTGTAAGGTCAGTGTGTATCGCACAGGCTGCAGGCGTAAGGTCAGTGTGTATCCTACAGGCTGCGGGTGTAACTTCAGTGTGAATCCCACAGGCTGCAGGTTTAAGGTCAGTGTGTCTCCCACAGGCTGCTAATGTAAGGTCAGTGTGTATCCCACAGGCTCCAGGTGTAAGGTCAGTGTGTATCCTACAGGCTGCAGTTGTAAGGTCAGTGTGTATCCCACAGGCTGCAGGTGTAAGGTCATTGTGTATCTCACAGGCTGCAGGTGTATGGTCAATGTGTATCGCACAGATTGCAGGTGTATGGTCAGTGTGTATCACACAGGCTGCAGGTGTAAGGTCAGTGTGTATCGCAGAGGCTGCAGGTGTAAGGTCAGTGTGTATCCCACAGGCTGCAGGTGTAAGGTCAGTGTGTATCACTGAGGCTGCAGGTGTAATTTCAGTGTGTATCCCACAGGCTGCAGGTGTATGGTCAGTGTGTATCCCACAGGGTGTAAGTTTAATGTCAGTGTGTATCCCACTGGCTGCAGGTGTAAGGTCAGTGTGTATCCCACAGGCTGCAGGTGTTAGGTCAGTGTGTATCGCACAGGCTGCAGATGTAAGGTCAGTGTGTATCGCATAGGCTGCAGTTTAAGGTCAGTGTGGAGCCCACAGGATGTACGTGTAATGTCAGTGTGTAACCTACAGGCTGCAGGTGTAAGGTCAGTGTGTATCCTACAGGCTGCAGGTGTAAGGTCAGTGTGTATCCTACGGGCTGCAGGTGTAAGGTCAGTGTGTATCGCACAGGCTGCAGGTGTAAGTTCAGTGTGTATCTACAGGCTGTAGGTGTAAGGTCAGTGTGTATCGCTCAGGCTGCATTTGTAAATTCAGTGTGTAGCCCACAGGATGTAGGTGTAAGGTCACTGTGTATCCTACAGGCTGCGGGTGTAAGGTCAGTGTGTATCGCACAGGCTGCAGGCGTAAGGTCAGTGTGTATCCTACAGGCTGCGGGTGTAAGGTCAGTGTGAATCCCACAGGCTGCAGGTTTAAGGTCAGTGTGTATCCCACAGGCTGCTAATGTAAGGTCAGTGTGTATCCCACAGTCTCCAGGTGCAAGGTCAGTGTGTATCCTACATGCTGCAGTTGTAAGGTCAGTGTGTATCCCACAGGCTGCAGGTGTAAGGTCATTGTGTATCCCACAGGCTGCAGGTGTAAGGTCAATGTGTATCGCACAGGTTGCAGGTGTATGGTCAGTGTGTATCGCACAGGCTGCAGGTGTAAGGTCAGTGTGTATCCCACAGGCTGCAGGTGTAAGGTCAGTGTGTAACCTACAGGTTGCAGGTGTAAGGTCAGTGTGTATCCCACAGGTTACAGGTGTAAGTTCAGTGTGTATCCCACAGGTTGCAGGTGTAAGGTCAGTGTGCATCCCACAGGATGTAGGTGTAAGGTCAGTGTGTAGCCTACAGGCTGCGGGGGTAAGGTCAGTGTGTATCGCACAGGCTGCAGGTGTAAGGTCAGTGTGTATCATACAGGCTGCGGGTGTAAGGTCAGTGTGAATCCCACAGGCTGCAGGTGTAAGGTCAGTGTGTATCCCACTGGCTGCTAATGTAAGGTCAGTGTGTATCCCACAGGCTCCAGGTGTAAGGTCAGTGTGTATCCTACAGGCTGCAGGTGTAAGGTCAGTGTGTATCCCACAGGTTGCAGGTGTATGGTCAGTGTGTATCGCACAGGCTGCAGGTGTAAGTTCATTGTCTATCCCACAGGTTGCAGGTGTATGGTCAGTGTGTATCGCACAGGCTGCAGGTGTAAGGTCAGTGTGTATCCCACAGGCTGCAGGTGTAAGGTCAGTGTGTAACCTACAGGTTGCAGGTGTAAGGTCAGTGTGTATCCCACAGGTTACAGGTGTAAGTTCAGTGTGTATCCCACAGGTTGCAGGTGTAAGGTCAGTGTGCATCCCACAGGATGTAGGTGTAAGGTCAGTGTGTAGCCTACAGGCTGCGGGGGTAAGGTCAGTGTGTATCGCACAGGCTGCAGGTGTAAGGTCAGTGTGTATCATACAGGCTGCGGGTGTAAGGTCAGTGTGAATCCCACAGGCTGCAGGTGTAAGGTCAGTGTGTATCCCACTGGCTGCTAATGTAAGGTCAGTGTGTATCCCACAGGCTCCAGGTGTAAGGTCAGTGTGTATCCTACAGGCTGCAGGTGTAAGGTCAGTGATTATCGCACAGGCTGCAGGTGTAAGGTCATTGTCTATCCCACAGGCTGCAGGTGTAAAGTCAGTGTGTATCGCACAGATTGCAGGTGTATGGTCAGTGTGTATCACACAGGCTGCATGTGTAAGGTCAGTGTGTAACCTACAGGCTGCAGGTGTAAGGTCAGTGTGTATCGCACAGATTGCAGGTGTAAGGTCAGTGTGTATCGCACAGGCTGCAGGTGTAAAGTCAGTGTGTATCGCAAAGGCTGCAGGTGTAGGGTCAGTGTGTATCGCACAGGCTGCAGGTGTAAGGTCAGTGTGTATCCCACAGGCTCAAGGTGTAAGGTCAGTGTGTATCTCACAGGCTGCAGGTATAAGGTCAGTGTGTATCCCACAGAGTATAGGTGTAAGGTCAGTTTGTATCTCACAGGCTGCAGGTGTAAGGTCAGTGTGTATCCCACAGGCTGCAGGTGTAAGGTCAGTGTGTATCCCACAGGCTGAAGGTGTAAGGTCGGTGGGTATCGCACAGGCTGCAGGTGTAAGGTCAGTGTGTTTCCCACAGGCTGCAGGTGTAAGGTCAGCGTGTATCCCACTGGCTGCAGGTGTAAGGTCAGTGTGTATCGCACAAGCTGCAGGTGTAAGGTCAGTGTGTATCCCACAGGCTGAAGGTGTAAGGTCAGTGTGTATCCCAAAGGGTGTAAGTGTAAGGTCAGTGTGTATCCCACAGGCTGCAGGTGTAAGGTCAATGTGTATCCCACAGGCTGCAGGTGTAAGGTCAGTGTGTATCCCAAAGGGTGTAAGTGTAATGTCAGTGTGTATCCCACCGGCTGCAGGTGTAAGGTCAGTGTGTATCCTACAGGCTGCAACTGTAAGGTCAGTGTGTATCCAACAGGCTGCAGGTGTATGGTCAGTGTGTATCGCACAGGCTGCAGGTGTAAGGTCAGTGTGTATCTACAGGCTGTAGTTGTAAGGTCAGTGTGCATCGCACAGGCTGCAGGTGTAAGGTCAGTGTGTATCCCACAGGCTGCAGGTGTAAGGTCAGTGTGTATCTACAGGCTGCAGATGTAAGGTCAGTGTGTATCTACAGACTGCAGTTGTAAGGTCAGTGTGTATCTACAGGCTGCATTTGTAAGGTCAGTGTGTATCGCACAGGCTGCAGGTGCAAGGTCAGTGTGTATTGCACAGGGTGTAGGGGTAAGGTCAGTGTGTATCCCACAGGTCACAGGTGTAAGGTCAGTGTGTATCGCACAGGTTGCAGGTGTATGGTCAGTGTGTATCGCACAGGCTGCAGGTGTAAGGTCAGTGTGTATCCCACAGGTTACAGGTGTACGGTCAGTGTGTTTCGCACAGGTTGCATGTCTAAGGTCAGTGTGTATCCAACAGGCTGCAGGTGTAAGGTCAGTGTATATCCCACACGCTGCAGGTCTAAGGTAAGTGTGTATCCCACAGGCTGCAGGTGCAATGTCAGTGTGTATTGCACAGGGTGTAGGTGTAAGGTCAGTGTGTATCCCACAGGTTACAGGTGTAAGGTCAGTGTGTATCGCACAGGTTGCAGGTGTAAGGTCAGTGTGTATCCCACAGGTTACAGGTGTAAGGTCAGTGTGTTTCGCACAGGTTGCATGTCTAATGTTAGTGTGTATCCCACAGGTTACAGGTGTAAGATCAGTGTGTATCCCACAGGTTGCAGGTGTAAGGTCAGTGTGTAGCCCACAGGTTGCATGTGTAAGGTCAGTGGCTTTCGCACAGGCTGCAGGTGTAAGGTCAGTGTGTATCCCACAGGCTGCAGGTGTAAGGTCAGTGTGTATCCCACAGGGTATAGGTGTAAGTTCAGTGTATATCTTACAGGCTGCAGGTATAAGGTCAGTGTGTATACCACAGGGTATAGGTGTAAGGTCAGTTTGTATCTCACAGGCTGCAGGTGAAATGTCAGTGTGTATCCCACAGGCTGCAGGTGTAAGGTCAGTGTGTTTCCCCCAGGCTGCAGGTCTAAGGTCAGTGTGTATCCCACAGGCTGCAGGTGAAAGGTCAATGTGTATCCCACAGGCTGCATGTGTATGGTCAGTGTGTATCCCACAGGCTGCAGGTGGAAGATCAGTGTGTATCACACAGGCGGCAGGTGTAAGGTCAGTGTGTCTCCTACAGGCTGCAGGTGTACGGTCAGTGTGTATCGCACTGGCTGCAGGTGTAAGGTCAGTGTTATCCCACAGGCTGCAGGTGTAAGGCCAGTGATTATCCCAAAGCCTGCAGTTGTAAGGTCAGTGTGTATCTCACAGGCTGCAGGTGTAAGGTCAGTGTGTATCGCACAGTCTGCAGGTGTAAAGCCAGTGATTATCCCACAGGCTGCAG
Organism: Cetorhinus maximus; assembly: GCF_964194155.1. Taxonomy (NCBI): domain Eukaryota; kingdom Metazoa; phylum Chordata; class Chondrichthyes; order Lamniformes; family Cetorhinidae; genus Cetorhinus; species Cetorhinus maximus. Next base: position 30,361 of record NW_027596817.1, read on the forward strand.
ATGTAAGGTCAGTGTGTATCCCACAGGTTGCAGGTCTAAGGTCAGTGTGTATCGCACAGGGTGAAGGTGTAATGTCAGTGTGTATCCTACAATCTGCAGGTGTAAGGTCAGTGTGTATCCTAAAGGCTGCAGGTGTAAGGTCAGTGTGTATCTCACAGGCTGCAGGTGTAAGGTCACTGTGTACCCTAGAGGCTGCAGGTGTAAGGTCAGCGTGTATCGCACAGTTTGCAGGTGTAAGGTCAGTGTGTATCGCACAGGCTGCAGGTGTAAGGTCAGTGTGTATCCCACAGGCTGCAGGCGTAAGGTCAGTGTGTATCCCACAGGTGGCAGGTGTAAGGTCAGTGTGTATCGCACAGGCTGCAGGTGTAAGGTCAGTGTGTATCCCACAGGCTGCAGGCGTAAGGTCAGTGTGTATCCCACAGGTGGCAGGTGTAAGGTCAGTGTGTATCCCACAGGCTGCAGGTGTAAGGACAGGGTGTATCGCACAGGCTGTAGGTGTAAGATCAGTGAGTATCTCACAGGTTGCAGGTGTAAGGTCAGTGTGTATCCAACAGGCCGCAGGTATTAGGTCAGTCTGTATCTTACAGGCTGCGGGTGTAAGGTCAGTGTGTATCCTTCAGGCTGCATGTGTAAGGTCAGTGATTATCGCACAGGCTGCAGGTGTAAGGTCAGTGTGTATCATACAGGCTGCGGGTGTAAGGTCAGTGTGAATCCCACAGGCTGCAGGTGTAAGGTCAGTGTGTATCCCACTGGCTGCTAATGTAAGGTCAGTGTGTATCCCACAGGCTCCAGGTGTAAGGTCAGTGTGTATCACACAGGCTGCAGGTGTAAGGTCATTGTGAATCCCACAGGCTGCAGGTGTAAGGTCAGTGTGTATCCCACTGGCTGCTAATGTAAGGTCAGTGTGTATCCCACAGGCTCCAGGTGTAAGGTCAGTGTGTATCCCACTGGCTGCAGGTGTAAGGTCAGTGTGTATCGCACTGGCTGCAGGTGTAAGGTCAGTGTGTATCGCACAGGCTGCATGTGTAAGGTCAGTGTGTATCCCACAGGGTATAGGTGTAAGGTCAGTTTGTATCCCACTTGCTGCTAATGTAAGGTCAGTGTGTATCCCACAGGCTCCAGGTGTAAGGTCAGTGTGTATCCTACAGTCTGCAGGTGTAAGGTCAATGTTTATCGCACAGGCTGCAGGTGTAAGGTCAGTGTGAATCCCACAGGCTGCAGTTGTAAGGTCAGTGTGTATCGCACAGGCTGCAGGTGTAAGGTCAGTGTGTATCGCACAGTCTGCAGGTGTAAAGCCAGAGATTATCCCACAGGCTGCAGATGTAAGGTCAGTGTGTATCTCACAGGCTGCAGGTGTAAGGTCAGTGTGTATCTCACAGGCTGCAGGTGTAAGGTCAGTGTGTATCTCACAGGCTGCAGGTGTAAGGTCAGTTTGTATCCCACAGGCTGAAGGTGTAAGGTCAGTGTGTATCGCACAGGCTGCAGGTGTAAGGTCAGTGTGTTTCCCAGAGGCGGCAGGTGTAAGGCCTTTTGTATCCCACAGGCTGCAGGTGTAAGGTCAGTGTGTATCGCACAGGCTGCAGTTGTAAGGTCAGTGTGTATCTCACAGGCTGCAGGTGTAAGGTCAGTGTGTATCGCACAGTCTGCAGGTGTAAAGCCAGAGATTATCCCACAGGCTGCAGATGTAAGGTCAGTGTGTATCCCACAGGTTGCAGGTCTAAGGTCAGTGTGTATCGCACAGGCTGCAGATGTATGGTCAGTGTGTATCGCACAGGGTGAAGGTGTAATGTCAGTGTGTATCCTACAATCTGCAGGTGTAAGGTCTGTGTGTATCCTAAAGGCTGCAGGTGTAAGGTCAGTGTGTATCTCACAGGCTGCAGGTGTAAGGTCACTGTGTACCCTAGAGGCTGCAGGTGTAAGGTCAGCGTGTATCGCACAGTTTGCAGGTGTAAGGTCAGTGTGTATCGCACAGGCTGCAGGTGTAAGGTCAGTGTGTATCCCACAGGCTGCAGGCGTAAGGTCAGTGTGTATCCCACAGGTGGCAGGTGTAAGGTCAGTGTGTATCGCACAGGCTGCAGGTGTAAGGACAGGGTGTATCGCACAGGCTGTAGGTGTAAGATCAGTGAGTATCTCACAGGTTGCAGGTGTAAGGTCAGTGTGTATCCAACAGGCCGCAGGTATTAGGTCAGTCTGTATCTTACAGGCTGCGGGTGTAAGGTCAGTGTGTATCCTTCAGGCTGCATGTGTAAGGTCAGTGTGTATCGTACAGGCTGCAGGTGTATGGTTAGTGTGTATCCTACAGGCTGCAGGTGTAAGGTCAGTGTTTATCCTATTGGCTGCAGGTGTAAGTTCAGTGTGTATCCTACAGGCTGCAGGTGTATGGTCAGTGTGTATCCTACAGGCTGCAGGTGTAAAGTCTATATGTATCCAACAGGCTGTAGGTGTATGGTCAGTGTGTATCGCACAGGCTGCAGTTGTAAGGTCCGGGTGTATCGCACCGGCTGTAGGTGTTAGGTCAGTGTGTATCGCACAGGCTGCAGGTGTAAGGTCAGGGTGTATCGCACAGGCTGTAGGTTTAAGCTCAGTGTGTATCGCAGAGGCTGCAGGTGTAAGGTCAGTGTCCATCGCACAGGCTGCAGGTGTAATGTCAGTGTGTATCCTACAGGCTGCGGGTGTAAGGTCAGTGTGTATCCCACAGGCTCCAGGTGTAAGGTCAGTGTGTATCCTACAGGCTGCAGGTGTAAGGTCAGTGTGTATCCCACAGGCTGAAGGTGTAAGGTCGGTGGGTATCTCGCAGGCTGCAGGTGTAAGGTCAGTGTGTTTCCCACAGGCTGCAGGTGTAAGGTCAGTGTGTATCGCACAAGCTGCAGGTGTAAGGTCAGTGTGTATCCCACAGGCTGCAGGTGTAAGGTCAGTGTGTATCGCACAGGGTGTAAGTGTAAGGTCAGGGTGTATCCCACTGGTTACAGGTGTAAGGTCAGTGTGTATTGCGCAGGTTGCAGGTGTATGGTCAGTGTGTATCGCACAGGGTGTAAGTGTAATGTCAGTGTGTATCCCACTGGTTACAGGTGTAAGGTCAGTGTGTATCGCACAGGTTGCAGGTGTATGGTCAGTGTGTATCGCACAGGCTGCAGGTGTAAGGTCAGTGTGTATCCCACAGGTTACAGGTGTAAGGTCAGTGTGTATCGCAAAGGTTGCAGGTGTAAGGTCAGTGTGTATCGCACAGGTTACAGGTGTAAGTTCAGTGTGTATCCCACAGGTTGCAGGTGTAAGGTCAGTGTGCATCCCACAGGATGTTGGTGTAAGGTCAGTGTGTATCCTACAGGCTGCGGGTGTAAGGTCAGTGTGTTTCGCTCAGGCTGCAGGTGTAAGGTCAGTGTGTATCATACAGGCTGCGGGTGTAAGGTCAGTGTGAATCCCACAGGCTGCAGGTATAAGGTCAGTGTGTATCCCACTGGCTGCTAATGTAAGGTCAGTGTGTATCCCACTGGCTGCTAATGTAAGGTCAGTGTGTATCGCAAAGGCTGCAGGTGTAGGGTCAGTGTGTATCGCACAGGCTGCAGGTGTAAGGTCAGTGTGTATCCCACAGGGTATAGGTGTAAGGTCAGTTTGTATCCCACTTGCTGCTAATGTAAGGTCAGTGTGTATCCCACAGGCTCCAGGTGTAAGGTCAGTGTGTATCCTACAGTCTGCAGGTGTAAGGTCAGTGTGAATCCCACAGGCTGCATGTGTAAGGTCAGTGTGTATCGCACAGATTGCAGGTGTAAGGTCAGTGTGTATCGCACAGATTGCAGGTGTATGGTCAGTGTGTATCACACAGGCTGCATGTGTAAGGTCAGTGTGTAACCTACAGGCTGCAGGTGTAAGGTCAGTGTGTATCGCACAGATTTCAGGTGTAAGGTCAGTGCGTATCCCACAGGCTGCAGGTGTAAAATCAATGTGTATCGCAAAGGCTGCAGGTGTAGGGTCAGTGTGTATCGCACAGGCTGCAGGTGTAAGGTCAGTGTGTATCTACAGGCTGTAGGTGTAAGGTCAGTGTGTATCCCACATGGTATAGGTGTAAGGTCAGTTTGTATCTCACAGGCTGCAGGTGTAAGGTCAGTGTGTATCCCACAGGGTATAGGTGTAAGGTCAGTTTGTATCTCACAGGCTGCAGGTGTAAGGTCAGTTTGTATCTCACAGGCTGCAGGTATAAGGTCAGTGTGTATCCCACAGGGTATAGGTGTAAGGTCAGTTTGTATCTCACAGGCTGCAGGTATAAGGTCAGTGTGTATCCCACAGGGTATAGGTGTAAGGTCAGTGTGTTTCCCACAGGCTGCAGGTATAAGGTCAGTGTGTTTCCCACAGGCTGCAGGTGTAAGGTCAGTGTGTATCGCACAGGCTGCAGGTGTAATGTCAGTGTGTATCGCATAAGCTGCAGGTGTAAGGTCAGTGTGTATCCTACAGGCTGCAGGTGTAAAGTCAGTGTGTATCGCACAGGCTGCAGGTGTAAGGTCAGTGTGTATCTACAGGCTGTAGGTGTAAGGTCAGTGTGTATCGCACAGGCTGCAGTTGTAAGTTCAATGTGTAGCCCACAGGATGTAGGTCTAAGGTCAGTGTGTATCCTACAGACTGCGGGTGTAAGGTCAGTGTGTATCGCACAGGCTGCAGGCGTAAGGTCAGTGTGTATCCTACAGGCTGCGGGTGTAACTTCAGTGTGAATCCCACAGGCTGCAGGTTTAAGGTCAGTGTGTCTCCCACAGGCTGCTAATGTAAGGTCAGTGTGTATCCCACAGGCTCCAGGTGTAAGGTCAGTGTGTATCCTACAGGCTGCAGTTGTAAGGTCAGTGTGTATCACACAGGCTGCAGGTGTAAGGTCATTGTGTATCTCACAGGCTGCAGGTGTATGGTCAATGTGTATCGCACAGATTGCAGGTGTATGGTCAGTGTGTATCACACAGGCTGCAGGTGTAAGGTCAGTGTGTATCGCAGAGGCTGCAGGTGTAAGGTCAGTGTGTATCCCACAGGCTGCAGGTGTAAGGTCAGTGTGTATCACTGAGGCTGCAGGTGTAATTTCAGTGTGTATCCCACAGGCTGCAGGTGTATGGTCAGTGTGTATCCCACAGGGTGTAAGTTAATGTCAGTGTGTATCCCACCGGCTGCAGGTGTAAGGTCAGTGTGTATCCCACAGGCTGCAGGTGTTAGGTCAGTGTGTATCGCACAGGCTGCAGATGTAAGGTCAGTGTGTATCGCATAGGCTGCAGTTTAAGGTCAGTGTGTAGCCCACAGGATGTACGTGTAATGTCAGTGTGTAACCTACAGGCTGCAGGTGTAAGGTCAGTGTGTATCCTACAGGCTGCAGGTGTAAGGTCAGTGTGTATCCTACGGGCTGCAGGTGTAAGGTCAGTGTGTATCCTACAGGCTGCAGGTGTAAGGTCAGTGTGTATCGCACAGGCTGCAGGTGTAAGTTCAGTGTGTATCTACAGGCTGTAGGTGTAAGGTCAGTGTGTATCGCTCAGGCTGCATTTGTAAATTCAGTGTGTAGCCCACAGGATGTAGGTGTAAGGTCAGTGTGTATCCTACAGGCTGCGGGTGTAAGGTCAGTGTGTATCGCACAGGCTGCAGGCGTAAGGTCAGTGTGTATCCTACAGGCTGCGGGTGTAAGGTCAGTGTGAATCCCACAGGCTGCAGGTTTAAGGTCAGTGTGTATCCCACAGGCTGCTAATGTAAGGTCAGTGTGTATCCCACAGTCTCCAGGTGCAAGGTCAGTGTGTATCCTACATGCTGCAGTTGTAAGGTCAGTGTGTATCCCACAGGCTGCAGGTGTAAGGTCATTGTGTATCCCACAGGCTGCAGGTGTAAGGTCAATGTGTATCGCACAGATTGCAGGTGTATGGTCAGTGTGTATCACACAGGCTGCAGGTGTAAGGTCAGTGTGTAACCTACAGGCTGCAGGTGTAAGGTCAGTGTGTATCGCACAGATTGCAGGTGTAATGTCAGTGTGTATCGCACAGGCTGCAGGTGTAAAGTCAGTGTGTATCGCACAGGCTGCAGGTGTAAATTCAGTGTGTATCGCACAGGCTGCAGGTGTAAGGTCAGTGTGTATCCCACAGGGTGTAGGTGTAAGGTCAGGGTGTATCCCACTGGTTACAGGTGTAAGGTCAGTGTGTATCGCACAGGTTGCAGGTGTATGGTCAGTGTGTAGCCCACAGGCTGCATGTGTAAGGTCAGTGTGTATCGCACAGGGTGTACGTGTAATGTCAGTGTGTATCCCACAGGTTACAGGTGTAAGGTCAGTGTGTATCGCACAGGTTGCAGGTGTAAGCTCAGTCTGTATTGCACAGGCTGCAGGTGTAAGGTCAGTGTGTATCCCACAGGCTGCAGGTGTGAGGGCAGTGTGTATCCCAAAGGGTGTAAGTTTTAGGTCAGTGTGTATCCCACACGCTGCAGGTGCAAGGTCAGTCTGTATCCCACAGGGTGTAAGTGTAATGTCAGTGTGTATCCCACCGGCTGCAGATGTAAGGTCAGTGTGTATCCCACTGGCTGCAGGTGTAAGGTCAGGGTGTATCGCACAGCCTCAGATGTAAGGTCAGTGTGTATCGCATAGGCTGCATTGTAAGGTCAGTGTGTATCGCTCAGGCTGCAGGTGTATGGTCAGTGTGTATCACACAGACTGCAGGTGTAAGGTCAGTGTGTATCTACAGGCTGCAGGTGTAAGGTCAATGTGTATCTACCGTCTGCAGTTGTATGGTCAGTGTGTATCTACAGGCTGCATTTTTAAGGTCAGTGTGTATCGCTCAAGATGCAGGTTTAAGGTCAGTGTGTAGCCCACCGGATGCAGGTGTAAGGTCAGTGTTTATCGCACAGGGTGTAGGTGTAAGGTCAGTGTGTATCCTACAGGTTACAGGTGTAAGGTCAGTGTTTATCGCAAAGGTTGCAGGTGTAAGGTCAGTGTGTATCCCACAGGTTACAGGTGTAAGTTCAGTGTGTATCCCACAGGTTGCAGGTGTAAGGTCAGTGTGCATCCCACAGGATGTAGGTGTAAGGTCAGTGTGTATCCTACAGGCTGCAGTTGTAAGGTCAGTGTGTATCCTACAGGCTGCAGGTGTAAGGTCAGTGTGTATCGCACAGATTGCAGGTGTATGGTCAGTGTGTATCACACAGGCTGCATGTGTAAGGTCAGTGTGTAACCTACAGGCTGCAGGTGTAAGGTCAGTGTGTATCGCACAGATTGCAGGTGTAAGGTCAGTGCGTATCCCACAGGCTGCAGGTGTAAAATCAATGTGTATCGCAAAGGCTGCAGGTGTAGGGTCAGTGTGTATCGCACAGGCTGCAGGTGTAAGGTCAGTGTGTATCCCACAGGGTATAGGTGTAAGGTCAGTTTGTATCTCACAGGCTGCAGGTGTAAGGTCAGTGTGTATCCCACAGGCTGCAGGTGTAAGGTCAGTGTGTATCCCACAGGCTGAAGGTGTAAGGTAGGTGGGTATCGCACAGGCTGCAGGTGTAAGGTCAGTGTGTTTCCCACAGGCTGCAGGTGTAAGGTCAGTGTGTATCGCACAGGCTGCAGGTGTAATGTCAGTGTGTATCGCACAAGCTGCAGGTGTAAGGTCATTGTGTATCCTACAGGCTGCAGGTGTAAAGTCAGTGTGTATCGCACAGGCTGCAGGTGTAAGGTCAGTGTGTATCTACAGGCTGTAGGTGTAAGGTCAGTGTGTATCGCACAGGCTGCAGTTGTAAGTTCAATGTGTAGCCCACAGGATGTAGGTCTAAGGTCAGTGTGTATCCTACAGACTGCAGGTGTAAGGTCAGTGTGTATCGCACAGGCTGCAGGCGTAAGGTCAGTGTGTATCCTACAGGCTGCGGGTGTAAGTTCAGTGTGAATCCCACAGGCTGCAGGTTTAAGGTCAGTGTGTCTCCCACAGGCTGCTAATGTAAGGTCAGTGTGTATCCCACAGGCTCCAGGTGTATAGTCAGTGTGTATCCTACAGGCTGCAGTTGTAAGGTCAGTGTGTATCCCACAGGCTGCAGGTGTAAGGTCATTGTGTATCTCACAGGCTGCAGGTGTATGGTCAATGTGTATCGCACAGATTGCAGGTGTATGGTCAGTGTGTATCACACAGGCTGCAGGTGTAAGGTCAGTGTGTAACCTACAGGCGGCAGGTGTAAGGTCAGTGTGTATCGCACAGATTGCAGGTGTAAGGTCAGTGTGTATCCCACAGGCGGCAGGTGTAAGGTCAGTGTGTATCGCAGAGGCTGCAGGTGTAAGGTCAGTGTGTATCCCACAGGCTGCAGGTGTAAGGTCAGTGTGTATCACTGAGGCTGCAGGTGTAATTTCAGTGTGTATCCCACAGGCTGCAGGTGTATGGTCAGTGTGTATCCCACAGGGTGTAAGTTTAATGTCAGTGTGTATCCCACCGGCTTGCAGGTGTATGGTCAGTGTGTATCCCACAGGCTGCAGGTGTTAGGTCAGTGTGTATCGCACAGGCTGCAGATGTAAGGTCAGTGTGTATCGCATAGGCTGCAGTTTAATGTCAGTGTGTAGCCCACAGGATGTACGTGTAATGTCAGTGTGTAACCTACAGGCTGCAGGTGTAAGGTCAGTGTGTATCCTACAGGCTGCAGGTGTAAGGTCAGTGTGTATCCTACGGGCTGCAGGTGTAAGGTCAGTGTGTATCCTACAGGCTGCAGGTGTAAGGTCAGTGTGTATCGCACAGGCTGCAGGTGTAAGTTCAGTGTGTATCTACAGGCTGTAGGTGTAAGGTCAGTGTGTATCGCTCAGGCTGCAGTTGTAAATTCAGTGTGTAGCCCACAGGATGTAGGTGTAAGGTCAGTGTGTATCCTACAGGCTGCGGGTGTAAGGTCAGTGTGTATCGCACAGGCTGCAGGCGTAAGGTCAGTGTGTATCCTACAGGCTGCGGGTGTAAGGTCAGTGTGAATCCCACAGGCTGCAGGTTTAAGGTCAGTGTGTATCCCACAGGCTGCTAATGTAAGGTCAGTGTGTATCCCACAGTCTCCAGGTGCAAGGTCAGTGTGTATCCTACATGCTGCAGTTGTAAGGTCAGTGTGTATCCCACAGGCTGCAGGTGTAAGGTCATTGTGTATCCCACAGGCTGCAGGTGTAAGGTCAATGTGTATCGCACAGATTGCAGGTGTATGGTCAGTGTGTATCACACAGGCTGCAGGTGTAAGGTCAGTGTGTAACCTACAGGCTGCAGGTGTAAGGTCAGTGTGTATCGCACAGATTGCAGGTGTAATGTCAGTGTGTATCGCACAGGCTGCAGGTGTAAAGTCAGTGTGTATCGCACAGGCTGCAGGTGTAAATTCAGTGTGTATCGCACAGGCTGCAGGTGTAAGGTCAGTGTGTATCCCACAGGGTGTAGGTGTAAGGTCAGGGTGTATCCCACTGGTTACAGGTGTAAGGTCAGTGTGTATCGCACAGGTTGCAGGTGTATGGTCAGTGTGTAGCCCACAGGCTGCATGTGTAAGGTCAGTGTGTATCGCACAGGGTGTACGTGTAATGTCAGTGTGTATCCCACAGGTTACAGGTGTAAGGTCAGTGTGTATCGCACAGGTTGCAGGTGTAAGCTCAGTCTGTATTGCACAGGCTGCAGGTGTAAGGTCAGTGTGTATCCCAAAGGGTGTAAGTGTAAGGTCAGTGTGTATCCCACACGCTGCAGGTGCAAGGTCAGTCTGTATCCCACAGGGTGTAAGTGTAATGTCAGTGTGTATCCCACCTGCTGCAGATGTAAGGTCAGTGTGTATCCCACTGGCTGCAGGTGTAAGGTCAGGGTGTATCGCACAGCCTCAGATGTAAGGTCAGTGTGTATCGCATAGGCTGCATTGTAAGGTCAGTGTGTATCGCTCAGGCTGCAGGTGTATGGTCAGTGTGTATCACACAGACTGCAGGTGTAAGGTCAGTGTGTATCTACAGGCTGCAGGTGTAAGGTCAATGTGTATCTACCGTCTGCAGGTGTAAGGTCAGTGTGTATCGCACAGGTTGCAGGTGTAAGCTCAGTCTGTATTGCACAGGCTGCAGGTGTAAGGTCAGTGTGTATCCCAAAGGGTGTAAGTGTAAGGTCAGTGTGTATCCCACACGCTGCAGGTGCAAGGTCAGTCTGTATCCCACAGGGTGTAAGTGTAATGTCAGTGTGTATCCCACCTGCTGCAGATGTAAGGTCAGTGTGTATCCCACTGGCTGCAGGTGTAAGGTCAGTGTGTATCCCACAGGCTGCAGGTGTAAGGTCAGGGTGTATCGCACAGCCTCAGATGTAAGGTCAGTGTGTATCGCATAGGCTGCATTGTAAGGTCAGTGTGTATCGCTCAGGCTGCAGGTGTATGGTCAGTGTGTATCACACAGACTGCAGGTGTAAGGTCAGTGTGTATCTACAGGCTGCAGGTGTAAGGTCAATGTGTATCTACCGTCTGCAGTTGTATGGTCAGTGTGTATCTACAGGCTGCATTTTTAAGGTCAGTGTGTATCGCTCAAGATGCAGGTTTAAGGTCAGTGTGTAGCCCACCGGATGCAGGTGTAAGGTCAGTGTTTATCGCACAGGGTGTAGGTGTAAGGTCAGTGTGTATCCTACAGGTTACAGGTGTAAGGTCAGTGTTTATCGCAAAGGTTGCAGGTGTAAGGTCAGTGTGTATCCCACAGGTTACAGGTGTAAGTTCAGTGTGTATCCCACAGGTTGCAGGTGTAAGGTCAGTGTGCATCCCACAGGATGTAGGTGTAAGGTCAGTGTGTATCCTACAGGCTGCAGTTGTAAGGTCAGTGTGTATCCTACAGGCTGCAGGTGTAAGGTCAGTGTGTATCGCACAGATTGCAGGTGTATGGTCAGTGTGTATCACACAGGCTGCATGTGTAAGGTCAGTGTGTAACCTACAGGCTGCAGGTGTAAGGTCAGTGTGTATCTACAGGCTGCAGGTGTAAGGTCAATGTGTATCTACCGTCTGCAGTTGTATGGTCAGTGTGTATCTACAGGCTGCATTTTTAAGGTCAGTGTGTATCGCTCAAGATGCAGGTTTAATGTCAGTGTGTAGCCCACCGGATGCAGGTGTAAGGTCAGTGTTTATCGCACAGGGTGTAGGTGTAAGGTCAGTGTGTATCCTACAGGTTACAGGTGTAAGGTCAGTGTTTATCGCAAAGGTTGCAGGTGTAAGGTCAGTGTGTATCCCACAGGTTACAGGTGTAAGTTCAGTGTGTATCCCACAGGTTGCAGGTGTAAGGTCAGTGTGCATCCCACAGGATGTAGGTGTAAGGTCAGTGTGTAGCCTACAGGCTGCAGTTGTAAGGTCAGTGTGTATCCTACAGGCTGCAGGTGCAAGGTCAGTGTGTATCCTACAGGCTGCAGGTGTAAGGTCAGTGTGTATCGTACAGGATGTAGGTGTAAGGTCAGTGTGTATCCTACAGGCTGCGGGTGTAAGGTCAGTGTGTATCACACAGGCTGCAGGTGTAAGGATGTGTGTATCATACAGGCTGCGGGTGTAAGGTCAGTGTGAATCCCACAGGCTGCAGGTGTAAGGTCAGTGTGTATCCCACTGGCTGCTAATGTAAGGTCAGTGTGTATCCCACAGGCTCCAGGTATAATGTCATTGTGTATCCTACAGGCTGCAGGTGTAAGGTCAGTGTTTATCGCACAGGCTGCAGGTGTAAGGTCAGTGTGTATCGCACAGATTGCAGGTGTATGGTCAGTGTGTATCACACAGGCTGCAGATGTAAGGTCAGTGTGTATCGCACAGATTGCAGGTGTATGGTCAGTGTGTATTACACAGGCTGCATGTGTAAGGTCAGTGTGTAACCTACAGGCTGCAGGTGTAAGGTCAGTGTGTATGGCACAGATTGCAGGTGTAAGGTCAATGCGTATCCCACAGGCTGCAGGTGTAAAGTCAGTGTGTATCGCAAAGGCTGCAGGAGTAAGGTCAGTGTGTATCGCACAGGCTGCAGGTGTAAGGTCAGTGTGTATCCCACAGGGTATAGGTGTAAGGTCAGTGTCTATCCCACAGGCTGAAGGTGTATGGTCGGTGGGTATCGCACAGGCTGCAGGTGTAAGGTCAGTGTATATCGCACACGCTGCAGGTGTAAGGTCAGTGTGTATCCCACAGGCTGCAGGTGTAAGGTCAGTGTGTATCGCACAGGGTGTAAGTGTAAGGTTAGGGTGTAACCCACTGGATACAGGTGTAAGGTCAGTGTGTATCGCACAGATTGCAGGTGTATGGTTAGTGTGTATCGCACAGGCTGCAGGTGTAAGGTCAGTGTGTATCCCACAGGTTACAGGTGTAAGGTCAGTGTGTATCGCAAAGGTTGCAGGTGTAAGGTCAGTGTGTATCCCACAGGTTACAGGTGTAAGTTCAGTGTGTATCCCACAGGTTGCAGGTGTAAGGTCAGTGTGCATCCCACAGGATGTAGGTGTAAGGTCAGTGTGTATCCTACAGGCTGCGGGTGTAAGGTCAGTGTGTATCGCACAGGCTGCAGGTGTAAGGTCAGTGTGTATCATACAGGCTGCGGGTGTAAGGTCAGTGTGAATCCCACAGGCTGCAGGTGTAAGGTCAGTGTGTATCCCACTGGCTGCTAATGTAAGGTCAGTGTGTATCCCACAGGCTCCATGTGTAAGGTCAGTGTGTATCCTACAGGCTGCAGGTGTAAGGTCAGTGTTTATCGCACAGGCTGCAGGTGTAAGGTCATTGTGTATCCCACAGGCTGCAGGTGTAAGGTCAGTGTGTATCGCACAGATTGCAGGTGTATGGTCAGTGTGTATCCCACAGGCTGCATGTGTAAGGTCAGTGTGTAACCTACAGGCTGCAGGTGTAAGGTCAGTGTGTATCGCACAGATTGCAGGTGTAAGGTCAGTGCGTATCGCACAGGCTGCAGGTGTAAAGTCAGTGTGTATCGCAAAGGCTGCAGGTGTAGGGTCAGTGTGTATCGCACAGGCTGCAGCTGTAAGGTCAGTGTGTATCCCACAGGGTATAGGTGTAAGGTCAGTGTGTATCTCACAGGCTGCAGGTATAAGGTCAGTGTGTATCCCACAGGGTATAGGTGTAAGGTCAGTTTGTATCTCACAGGCTGCAGGTGTACGGTCAGTGTGTATCCCACAGGCTGCAGGTGTAAGGTCAGTGTGTATCCCACAGGCTGAAGGTGTTAGGTCAGTGTGTATCCCACAGGCTGCAGGTGTAAGGTCAGTGTGTATCCCAAAGGGTGTAAGTGTAAGGTCAGTGTGTATCCCACAGGCTGCAGGTGTAAGGTCAGTGTGTATCGCACAGATTGCAGGTGTAAGGTCAGTGTGTATCCCACAGGCTGCAGGTGTAAGGTCAGTGTGTATCGCACAGGCTGCAGGTGTAAGGTCAGTGTGTATCGCACAGATTGCAGGTGTAAGGTCAGTGTGTATCGCACAGATTGCAGGTGTAAGGTCAGTGCGTATCGCACAGGCTGCAGGTGTAAAGTCAGTGTGTATCGCACAGGCTGCAGGTGTAGGGTCAGTGTGTATCGCACAGGCTGCAGGTGTAAAGTCAGTGTGTATCGCAAAGGCTGCAGGTGTAGGGTCAGTGTGTATCGCACAGGCTGCAGGTGTAAGGTCAGTGTGTATCTCACAGGCTGCAGGTATAAGGTCAGTGTGTATCCCACAGGGTATAGGTGTAAGGTCAGTTTGTATCTCACAGGCTGCAGGTATAAGGTCAGTGTGTATCCCACAGGGTATAGGTGTAAGGTCAGTTTGTATCTCACAGGCTGCAGGTGTAAGGTCAGTGTGTATCCCACAGGCTGCAGGTGTAAGGTCAGTGTGTATCGCACAGGCTGCAGGTGTAAGGTCAGTGTGTTTCCCACAGTCTGCAGGTGTAAGGTCAGTGTGTATCGCACAGGCTGCAGGTTTAAGGTCAGTGTGTATCCCACAGGCTGCAGGTGTAAGGTCAGTTTGTATCCCAAAGGGTGTAAGTGTAAGGTCTATGTGTATCCCACAGGCTGCAGGTGTAAGGTCAGTGTGTATCCCACAGGTTGTAAGTGTAATGTCAATGTGTATCCCACCGGCTGCAGGTGTAAGGTCAGTGTGTATCCTACAGGCTGCAACTGTAAGGTCAGTGTGTATCCTACAGGCTGCAGGTGTATGGTCAGTGTGTATCGCACAGGCTGCAGTTGTAAGGTCAGTGTGTATCTACAGGCTGTAGTTGTAAGGTCAGTGTGCAACGCACAGGCTGCAGGTGTAAGGTCAGTGTGTATCCCACAGGCTGCAGGTGTATGGTCAGTGTGTATCTACAGGCTGCAGATGTAAGGCCAGTGTGTATCTACAGACTGCAGTTGTAAGGTCAGTGTGTATCTACAGGCTGCATTTGTAAGGTCAGCGTGTATCGCACAGGCTGCAGGTGCAAGGTCAGTGTGTATTGCACAGGTTGCAGGTGTATGGTCAGTGTGTATCGCACAGGCTGCAGGTGTAAGGTCAGTGTGTATCCCACAGGTCACAGGTGTAAGGTCAGTGTGTATCGCACAGGTTGCAGGTGTATGGTCAGTGTGTATCGCACAGGCTGCAGGTGTAAGGTCAGTGTGTATCCCACAGGTTACAGGTGTAAGGTCAGTGTGTTTCGCACAGGTTACAGGTCTAAGGTCAATGTGTATTCCACAGGCTGCAGGTGTAAGGTCAGTGTATATCCCACACGCTGCAGGTCTAAGGTAAGTGTGTATCCAACAGGCTGCAGATGCAATGTCAGTGTGTATTACACAGGGTGTAGGTGTAAGGTCAGTGTGTATCCCACAGGTTACAGGTGTAAGGTCAGTGTGTATCGCACAGGTTGCAGGTGTAAGGTCAGTGTGTATCGCACAGGCTGCATGTGTAAGGTCAGTGTGTATCCCACAGGTTCTAGGTGTAAGGTCAGTGTGTTTCGCACAGGTTGCATGTCTAAGGTTAGTGTGTATCCCACAGGTTACAGGTGTAAGATCAGTGTGTATCCCACAGGTTGCAGGTGTAAGGTCAGTGTGTAGCCCACAGGTTACATGTGTAAGGTCAGTGTGTATCTCACAGGCTGCAGGTGTAAGGTCAGTGTGTATCCCACAGGCTGCAGGTGTAAGGTCAGTGTGTATCGCAGAGGCTGCAGGTGTAAGGTCAGTGTGTATCCCACAGGCTGCAGGTGTAAGGTCAGTGTGTATGGCTGAGGCTGCAGGTGTAATTTCAGTGTGTATCCCACAGGCTGCAGGTGTAAGGTCAGTGTGTACCCCACAGGCTGCAGGTCTAAGGTAAGTGTGTATCCCACTGGCTGCAAGTGTATGGTCAGTGTGTATCCCACAGGGTGTAAGTTTAATGTCAGTGTTTATCCCACCGGCTGCAGGTATAAGGTCAGTGTGTATCCTACAGGCTGCAGTTGTAAGGTCAGTGTGTATCCCACAGGCTGCAGGTGTAAGGTCATTGTGTAGCCCACAGGCTGCAGGTGTAAGGTCAATGTGTATCGCACAGGCTGCAGGTGTATGGTCAGTGTGTATCACACAGGCTGCAGGTGTAAAGTCAGTGTGTATCGCACAGGCTGCAGGTGTAAAGTCAGTGTGTATCGCACAGGCTGCAGGTGTAAGTTCAGTGTGTATCGCACAGGCTGCAGGTGTAAGGTCAGTGTGTAACCCACAGGGTATAGGTGTAAGTTCAGTGTATATCTAACAGGCTGCAGGTATAATGTCAGTGTGTATACCACAGTGTATAGGTGTAAGGTCAGTTTGGATCTCACAGGCTGCAGGTGTAAGGTCAGTGTGTATCCCACAGGGTATAGGTGTAAGGTCAGTGTGTATCCCACAGGCTGAAGGTGTAAGGTCAGTGTGTCTCCTACAGGCTGCAGGTGTACGGTCAGTGTGTATCGCACAGGCTGCAGGTGTAAGGTCAGTGTGTCTCCTACAGGCTGCAGGTGTACGGTCAGTGTGTATCGCACTGGCTGCATGTGTAAGGTCAGTGTGTATCGCACTGGCTGCATGTGTAAGGTCAGTGTGTATCCCACAGGCTGCAGGTGTAAGGTCAGTGTGTATCGCACTGGCTGCAGGTGTAAGGTCAGTGTTATCCCACAGGCTGCAGGTGTAAGGTCAGTGTTATCCCACAAGCTGCAGGTGTAAGGTCAGTGTGTATCGCACTGGCTGCATGTGTAAGGTCAGTGTGTTTCCCAGAGGCGGCAGGTGTAAGGTCAGTGATTATCCCAAAGCCTGCAGTTGTAAGGTCAGTGTGTATCTCACAGGCTGCAGGTGTAAGGTCAGTGTGTATCGCACAGTCTGCAGGTGTAAAGCCAGTGATTATCCCACAGGCTGCAGATGTAAGGTCAGTGTGTATCCCACAGGTTGCAGGTCTAAGGTCAGTGTGTATCGCACAGGCTGCAGATGTATGGTCAGTGTGTATCCTACAATCTGCAGGTGTAAGGTCAGTCTGTATCCTAAAGGCTGCAGGTGTAAGGTCAGTGTGTATCTCACAGGCTGCAGGTGTAAGGTCAGTGTGTATCCCACAGGCTGCAGGCGTAAGGTCAGTGTGTATCCCACAGGCGGCAGGTGTAAGGTCAGCGTGTATCGCACAGTTTGCAGGTGTAAGGTCAGTGTGCATCGCACAGGCTGCAGGTGTAAGGTCAGTGTGTATCCCACAGGCTGCAGGCGTAAGGTCAGTGTGTATCCCACAGGCGGCAGGTGTAAGGTCAGTGTGTATCCCACAGGGTATAGGTGTAAGGTCAGTGTGTATCTAACAGGCTGCAGGTATAAGGTCAGTGTGTATCCCACAGGGTATAGGTGTAAGGTCAGTTTGTATCTCACAGGCTGCAGGTGTAAGGTCAGTGTGTATCCCACAGGCTGCAGGTGTAAGGTCAGTGTGTATCCCACAGGCTGAAGGTGTAAGGTCAGTGTGTTTCCCAGAGGCGGCAGGTGTAAGGTCAGTGATTATCCCAAAGCCTGCAGTTGTAAGGTCAGTGTGTATCTCACAGGCTGCAGGTGTAAGGTCAGTGTGTATCGCACAGTCTGCAGGTGTAAAGCCAGTGATTATCCCACAGGCTGCAGATGTAAGGTCAGTGTGTATCCCACAGGTTGCAGGTCTAAGGTCAGTGTGTATCGCACAGGCTGCAGATGTATGGTCAGTGTGTATCCTACAATCTGCAGGTGTAAGGTCAGTCTGTATCCTAAAGGCTGCAGGTGTAAGGTCAGTGTGTATCTCACAGGCTGCAGGTGTAAGGTCAGTGTGTATCCCACAGGCTGCAGGCGTAAGGTCAGTGTGTATCCCACAGGCGGCAGGTGTAAGGTCAGCGTGTATCGCACAGTTTGCAGGTGTAAGGTCAGTGTGCATCGCACAGGCTGCAGGTGTAAGGTCAGTGTGTATCCCACAGGCTGCAGGCGTAAGGTCAGTGTGTATCCCACAGGCGGCAGGTGTAAGGTCAGTGTGTATCCCACAGGGTATAGGTGTAAGGTCAGTGTGTATCTAACAGGCTGCAGGTATAAGGTCAGTGTGTATCCCACAGGGTATAGGTGTAAGGTCAGTTTGTATCTCACAGGCTGCAGGTGTAAGGTCAGTGTGTATCCCACAGGCTGCAGGTGTAAGGTCAGTGTGTATCCCACAGGCTGAAGGTGTAAGGTCGGTGGGTATCGCACAGGCTGCAGGTGTAAGGTCAGTGTGTTTCCCACAGGCTGCAGGGGTAAGGTCAGTGTGTATCGCACAGGCTGCAGGTGTAAGGTCAGTGTGTATCGCACAAGCTGCAGGTGTAAGGTCAGTGTGTATCCCACAGGCTGCAGGTGTAAGGTCAGTGTGTATCCCAAAGGGTGTAAGTGTAAGGTCAGTGTGTATCCCACAGGCTGCAGGTGTAAGGTCTATGTGTATCCCACAGGCTGCAGGTGTAAGGTCAGTGTGTATCCCACAGGTAGTAAGTGTAATGTCAGTGTGTATCCCACCGGCTGCAGGTGTAAGGTCAGTCTGTATCCTACAGGCTGCAACTGTAAGGTCAGTGTGTATCCTACAGGCTGCAGGTGTATGGTCAGTGTGTATCGCACAGGCTGCAGGTGTAAGGTCAGTGTGTATCTACAGGCTGTAGTTGTAAGGTCAGTGTGCATCGCACAGGCTGCAGGTGTAATGTCAGTGTGTATCCCACAGGCTGCAGGTGTAAGGTCAGTGTGTATCTACAGGCTGCAGATGTAAGGTCAGTGTGTATCTACAGACTGCAGTTGTAAGGTCAGTGTGTATCTACAGGCTGCATTTGTAAGGTCAGTGTGTATCGCACAGGCTGCAGGTGCAAGATCAGTGTGTATTGCACAGGGTGTAGGTGTAAGGTCAGTGTGTATCCCACAGGTCACAGGTGTAAGGTCAGTGTGTATCGCACAGTTTGCAGGTGTATGGTCAGTGTGTATCGCACAGGCTGCAGGTGTAAGGTCAGTGTGTATCCCACAGGTTACAGGTGTAAGGTCAGTGTGTTTCGCACAGGTTGCAGGTGTAAGGTCAGTGTGTATCCCACAGGCTGCAGGTGTAAGGTCAGTGTATATCCCACACGCTGCATGTCATAGGTAAGTGTGTATCCCACAGTTTACAGGTGTAAGGTCAGTGTGTTTCGCACAGGTTGCATGTCTAAGGTTAGTGTGTATCCTACAGGTTACAGGTGTAAGATCAGTGTGTATCCCACAGGTTGCAGGTGTAAGGTCAGTGTGTAGCCCACTGGTTACATGTGTAAGGTCAGTGTGTTTCCCACAGGCTGCCGGTGTAAGGTCAGTGTGTATCGCACAGGCTGCAGGTGTAAGGTCAGTGTGTATCGCACAAGCTGCAGGTGTAAGGTCAATGTGTATCCCATAGGCTGCAGGTGTAAGGTCAGTGTGCATCCAACAGGATGTTGGTGTAAGGTCAGTGTGTATCCTACAGGCTGCGGGTGTAAGGTCAGTGTGTATCGCTCAGGCTGCAGGTGTCAGGTCAGTGTGTATCATACAGGCTGCGGGTGTAAGGTCAGTGTGAATCCCACAGGCTGCAGGTGTAAGGTCAGTGTGCATCCCACTGGCTGATAATGTAAGGTCATTGTGTATCCCACAGTCTTCTGGTGTAAGGTCAGTGTGTATCGCATAGATTGCAGGTGTATGGTCAGTGTGTATCACACAGGCTGCATGTGTAAGGTCAGTGTGTAACCTACAGGCTGCAGGTGTAAGGTCAGTGTGTATCGCACAGATTGCAGGTGTAAGGTCAGTGCGTATCGCACAGGCTGCAGGTGTTAAGTCAGTGTGTATCGCAAAGGCTGCAGGTGTAGGGTCAGTGTGTATCGCACAGGCTGCAGGTGTAAGGTCAGTGTGTATCCCACAGGGTATAGGTGTAAGGTCAGTGTGTATCTCACAGGCTGCAGGTATAAGGTCAGTGTGTATCCCACAGGGTATAGGTGTAAGGTCAGTTTGTATCTCACAGGCTGCAGGTGTAAGGTCAGTGTGTATCCCACAGGCTGCAGGTGTAAGGTCAGTGTGTATCCCACAGGCTGAAGGTGTAAGGTCGGTGGTAATCTCACAGGCTGCAGGTGTAAGGTCAGTGTGTTTCCCACAGGCTGCAGGTGCAAGGTCAGTGTGTATCGCACAGGCTGCAGGTGTAAGGTCAGTGTGTATCCCAAAGGCTGTAAGTGTAAGGTCAGAGTGTATCCAACAGGCGGCAGGTGTAAGGTCAATGTGTATCCCACAGGCTGCAGGTGTAAGTTCAGTGTGTATCCCACAGGTTGTAAGTGTAATGTCAGTGTGTATCCTACAGGCTGCAACTGTATGGTCAGTGTGTATCCTACAGGCTGCAGGTGTATGGTGAGTTTGTATCGCACAGGCTGCAGGTGTAAGGTCAGTGTGTATCTACAGGCTGTAGTTGTATGGTCAGTGTGCATCGCACAGGCTGCAGGTGTAAGGTCAGTGTGTATCTACATGATGCAGATGTAAGGTCAGTGTGTATCTACAGACTGCAGTTGTAAGGTCAGTGTGTATCTACAGGCTGCATTTGTAAGGTCAGTGTGTATCGCACAGGCTGCAGGTGAAAGGTCAGTGTGTAGCCCACAGGCTGCAGGTGCAAGGTCAGTGTGTATTGCACAGGGTGTAGGTGTAAGGTCAGTGTGTATCCCACTGGTTACTGGTGTAAGGTCAGTGTGTATCGCACAGGCTGCAGGTGTAAGGTCAGTGTGTATCCCACAGGTTACAGGTGTAAGGTCAGTGTGTTTCGCACAGGTTGCAGGTCTAAGGTCAGTGTGTATCCCACAGGCTGCAGGTGTAAGGTCAATGTGTATCCCACAGGCTGCAGGTCTAAGGTAAATGTGTATCCCACAGGCTGCAGGTGCAATGTCAGTGTGTATTGCACAGTGTGTAGGTGTAACGTCAGTGTGTATCCCACAGGTTACAGGTGTAAGGTCAGTGTGTATCGCACAGGTTGCAGGTGTAAGGTCAGTGTGTATCGCACAGGCTGCATGTGTAAGGTCAGTGTGTATCTCACAGGTTACAGGTGTAAGGTCAGTGTGTATCGCAGAGGCTGCAGGTGTAAGGTCAGTGTGTATCCCACAGGCTGCAGGTGTAAGGTCAGTGTGTATCGCTGAGGCTGCAGGTGTAATTTCAGTGTGTATCCCACAGGCTGCAGGTGTAAGGTCAGTGCGTACCCCACAGGCTGCAAGTCTAAGGTAAGTGTGTATCCCACAGGCTGCAGGTGTATGGTCAGTGTGTATCCCACAGGGTGTAAGTTTAATGTCAGTGTGTATCCCACCGGCTGCAGGTGTAAGGTCAGTGTGTATCCTACAGGCTGCAGTTGTAAGGTCAGTGTGTATCCCACAGTCTGCAGGTGTAAGGTCATTGTGTATCCCACAGGCTGCATGTGTAAGGTCAATGTGTATCGCACAGATTGCAGGTGTATGGTCAGTGTGTATCACACAGGCTGCAGGTGTTTAGTCAGTGTGTAACCTACAGGCTGCAGGTGTAAGGTCAGTGAGTATCGCACAGATTGCAGGTGTAAGATCAGTGTTTATCGCACAGGCTGCAGGTGTAAAGTCAGTGTGTATTGCACAGGCTGCAGGTGTAAGTTCAGTGTGTATCGCACAGGCTGCAGGTGTAAGGTCAGTGTGTATCGCACAGGCTGCAGGTGTAAGTTCAGTGTGTATCGCACAGGCTGCAGGTGTAAGGTCAGTGTGTATCGCACAGGCTGCAGGTGCAATGTCAGTGTGTTTTGCACAGGGTGTAGGTGTAAGATGAGTGTGTATCCCACAGGTTACAGGTGTAAGGTCAGTGTGTATCGCACAGGTTACAGGTGTAAGGTCAGTGTGTTTCGCACAGGTTGCATGTCTAAGGTTAGTGTGTATCCTACAGGTTACAGGTGTAAGATCAGTGTGTATCCCACAGGTTGCAGGTGTAAGGTCAGTGTGTAGCCCACTGGTTACATGTGTAAGGTCAGTGTGTATCTCACAGGCTGCAGGTGTAAGGTCAGTGTGTATCCCACAGGCTGCAGGTGTAAGGTCAGTGTGTATCGCAGAGGCTGCAGGTGTAAGGTCAGTGTGTATCCCACAGGCTGCAGGTGTAAGGTCAGTGTGTATGGCTGAGGCTGCAGGTGTAATTTCAGTGTGTATCCCACAGGCTGCAGGTGTAAGGTCAGTGTGTACCCCACAGGCTGCAGGTCTAAGGTAAGTGTGTATCCCACAGGCTGCAGGTGTATGGTCAGTGTGTTTCCCACAGGGTGTAAGTTTAATGTCAGTGTTTATCCCACCGGCTGCAGGTGTAAGGTTAGTGTGTATCCTACAGGCTGCAGTTGTATGGTCAGTGTGTATCCCACAGGCTGCAGGTGTAAGGTTAGTGTGTATCCTACAGGCTGCAGTTGTATGGTCAGTGTGTATCCCACAGGCTGCAGGTGTAAGGTCATTGTGTAGCCCACAGGCTGCAGGTGTAAGGTCAATGTGTATTGCACAGGCTGCAGGTGTAAAGTCAGTGTGTATCGCACAGGCTGCAGGTGTAAGTTCAGTGTGTATCGCACAGGCTGCAGGTGTAAGGTCAGTGTGTATCCCACAGGGTATAGGTGTAAGGTCAGTGTATATCTTACAGGCTGCAGGTATAAGGTCAGTGTGTATACCACAGGGTATAGGTGTAAGGTCAGTTTGTATCTCACAGGCTGCAGGTGTAAGGTCAGTGTGTATCCCACAGGCTGCAGGTGTAAGGTCAGTGTGTATCCCACAGGCTGAAGGTGTAAGGTCAGTGGCTTTCGCACAGGCTGCAGGTGTAAGGTCAGTGTGTAGCGCACAAGCTGCAGGTGTAAGGTCAGTGTGTATCCCACAGGCTGCAGGTGTAAGGTCAGTGTGTATCCCAAAGGGTGTAAGTGTAAGGTCAGTGTGTATCCCACAGGCTGCATGTGTAAGGTCAATGTGTATCCCACAGGCTGCAGGTGTATGGTCAGTGTGTATCGCACATGCTGCAGGTGGAATGTCAGTGTGTATCACACAGGCGGCAGGTGTAAGGTCAGTGTGTATCCCACAGGCTGCAGGTGTAAGGTCAGTGTGTATCGCACTGGCTGCAGGTGTATGGTCAGTGTGTATCGCATAGGCTGCAGGTGTAAGGTCAGTGTGTATCCCACAGGCTGCAGGTGTAAGGTCAGTGTGTCTCCTACAGGCTGCAGGTGTACGGTCAGTGTGTATCGCACTGGCTGCAGGTGTAAGGTCAGTGTGTATCCCACAGGCTGCAGGTGTAAGGTCAGTGTGTATCCCACAGGCTGCAGGTGTAAGGTCAGTGTGTCTCCTACAGGCTGCAGGTGTACGGTCAGTGTGTATCGCACAGGCTGCAGGTGTAAGATCAGTGTGTTTCCCAGAGGCGGCAGGTGTAAGGTCAGTGTGTATCTCACAGGCTGCAGGTGTAAGGTCAGTGTGTATCCCACAGGCTGCAGATGTAAAGCCAGTGATTATCCCACAGGCTGCAGATGTAAGGTCAGTGTGTATCCCACAGGTTGCAGGTCTAAGGTCAGTGTGTATCGCACAGGCTGCAGATGTATGTTCAGTGTGTATCGCACAGGGTGAAGGTGTAATGTCAGTGTGTATCCTACAAGCTGCAGGTGTAAGGTCAGTGTGTATCCTAAAGGCTGCAGGTGTAAGGTCAGTGTGTATCTCACAGGCTGCAGGTGTAAGGTCAGTGTGTACCCTAGAGGCTGCAGGTGTAAGGTCAGCGTGTATCGCACAGTTTGCAGGTGTAAGGTCAGTGCGTATCGCACAGGCTGCAGGTGTAAGGTCAGTGTGTATCCCACAGGCGGCAGGTGTAAGATCAGTGTGTATCGCACAGGCTGCAGGTGTAAGGACAGGGTGTATCGCCCAGGCTGTAGGTGTAAGATCAGTGTGTATCGCACAGACTGCAGGTGTAAGGTCAGTGTGTATCGCACAGGTTGCAGGTGTAAGGTCAGTGTGTATCCCACAGGCCGCAAGTATAAGGTCAGTCTGTATCTTACAGGCTGCGGGTGTAAGGTCAGTGTGTATCCTTCAGGCTGCATGTGTAAGGTCAGTGTGTATCCTACAGGCTGCAGGTGTATGGTTAGTGTGCATCCTACAGGCTGCAGGTGTAAGGTCAGTGTTTATCCTATTGGCTGCAGGTGTAAGGTCAGTGTGTATCCTACAGGCTGCAGGTGTAAGGTCAGTGTGTATCCTACAGGCTGCAGGTGTAAAGTCTATGTGTATGCAACAGGCTGTAGGTGTAAGGTCAGTGTGTATCGCACAGGCTGCAGTTGTAATGTCAGGGTGTATCGCACAGGCTGTAGGTGTTAGGTCAGTGTGTATCGCACAGGCTGCAGGTGCAAGGTCAGGGTGTATCGCACAGGCTGTAGGTTTAAGCTCAGTGTGTATCACAGAGGCTGCAGGTGTAAGGTCAGTGTGTATCGCACAGGCTGCAGGTGTAATGTCAGTGTGTATCCTACAGGCTGCGGGTGCAAGGTCAGTGTGTATCCCACAGGCTCCAGGTGTACGGTCAGTGTGTATCCTACAGGCTGCAGGTGTAAGGTCAGTGTGTATCCCACAGTCTGAATGTGTAAGGTCGGTGGGTATCGCACAGGCTGCAGGTGTAAGGTCAATGTGTTTCCCACAGGCTGCAGGTGTAAGGTCAGTGTGTATCGCACAGGCTGCAGGTGTAAGGTCAGTGTGTATCGCACAAGCTGCAGGTGTAAGGTCAATGTGTAACCCACAGGCTGCAGGTGTAAGGTCAGTGTGTATTGCACATGGTGTAAGTGTAAGGTCAGGGTGTATCCCACTGGTTACAGGTGTAAGGTCAGTGTGTATCGCACAGGTTGCAGGTGTATGGTCAGTGTGTATCGCACAGGCTGCAGGTGTAAGGTCAGTGTGTATCCCACAGGTTACAGGTGTAAGGTCAGTGTGTATCGCAAATGTTGCAGGTGTAAGGTCAGTGTGTATCCCACAGGTTGCAGGTGTAAGGTCAGTGTGCATCCAACAGGATGTTGGTGTAAGGTCAGTATGTATCCTACAGGCTGCGGGTGTAAGGTCAGTGTGTATCGCACAGGCTGCAGGTGTAAGTTCAGTGTGTATCATACAGGCTGCGGGTGTAAGGTCAGTGTGAATCCCACAGGCTGCAGGTGTAAGGTCAGTGTGTATCCCACTGGCTGATAATGTAAGGTCAGTGTGTATCCCACAGGCTCCAGGTGTAAGGTCAGTGTGTATCCTACAGTCTGCAGGTGTAAGGTCAATGTTTATCGCACAGGCTGCAGGTGTAAGGTCATTGTGTATCCCACAGTCTTCTGGTGTAAGGTCAGTGTGTATCGCATAGATTGCAGGTGTATGGTCAGTGTGTATCACACAGGCTGCATGTGTAAGGTCAGTGTGTAACCTACAGGCTGCAGGTGTAAGGTCAGTGTGTATCGCACAGATTGCAGGTATAAGGTCAGTGCGTATCGCACAGGCTGCAGGTGTAGGGTCAGTGTGTATCCCACAGGCTGAAGGTGTAAGGTCGGTGGGAATCGCACAGGCTGCAGGTGTAAGGTCAGTGTGTATCGCACAGGCTGCAGGTGTAAGGTCAGTGTGTATCCCACAGGCTGAAGGTGTAAGGTCGGTGGGAATCGCACAGGCTGCAGGTGTAAGGTCAGTGTGTTTCCCACAGGCTGCAGGTGCAAGGTCAGTGTGTATCGCACAGGCTGCAGGTGTAAGGTCAGTGTGTATCCCACAGGGTATAGGTGTAAGGTCAGTTTGTATCTCACAGGCTGCAGGTGTAAGGTCAGTGTGTATCGCACAGGCTGCATGTGTAAGGTCAGTGTGTATCCCACAGGCTGCAGGTGTAAGGTCAGTGTGTATCCCACAGGGTATAGGTGTAAGTTCAGTGTGTATCTCACAGGCTGCAGGTATAAGGTCAGTGTGTATCCCACATTGTATAGGTGTAAGGTCAGTTTGTATCTCACAGGCTGCAGGTGTAAGGTCAGTGTGTATCGCACAGGCTGCATGTGTAAGGTCAGTGTGTATCCCACAGGCTGCAGGTGTAAGGTCAGTGTGTATCCCACAGGCTGAAGGTGTAAGGTCGGTGGGAATCGCACAGGCTGCAGGTGTAAGGTCAGTGTGTTTCCCACAGGCTGCAGGTGCAAGGTCAGTGTGTATCGCACAGGCTGCAGGTGTAAGGTCAGTGTGTATCGCACAAGCTGCAGGTGTAAGGTCAGTGTGTATCCCACAGGCTGCAGGTGTAAGGTCAGTGTGTATCCCAAAGGCTGTAAGTGTAAGGTCAGAGTGTATCCAACAGGCTGCAGGTGTAAGGTCAATGTGTATCCCACAGGCTGCAGGTGTAAGTTCAGTGTGTATCCCACAGGTTGTAAGTGTAATGTCAGTGTGTATCCTACAGGCTGCAACTGTATGGTCAGTGTGTATCCTACAGGCTGCAGGTGTATGGTGAGTGTGTATCGCACAGGCTGCAGGTGTAAGGTCAGTGTGTATCTACAGGCTGTAGTTGTATGGTCAGTGTGCATCACACAGGCTGCAGGTGTAAGGTCAGTGTGTATCTACATGATGCAGATGTAAGGTCAGTGTGTATCTACAGACTGCAGTTGTAAGGTCAGTGTGTATCTACAGGCTGCATTTGTAAGGTCAGTGTGTATCGCACAGGCTGCAGGTGAAAGGTCAGTGTGTAGCCCACAGGCTGCAGGTGCAAGGTCAGTGTGTATTGCACAGGGTGTAGGTGTAAGGTCAGTGTGTATCCCACAGGTTACTGGTGTAAGGTCAGTGTGTATCGCACAGGCTGCAGGTGTAAGGTCAGTGTGTATCCCACAGGTTACAGGTGTAAGGTCAGTGTGTTTCGCACAGGTTGCAGGTCTAAGGTCAGTGTGTATCCCACAGGCTGCAGGTGTAAGGTCAGTGTGTATCCCACAGGCTGCAGGTCTAAGGTATATGTGTATCCCACAGGCTGCAGGTGCAATGTCAGTGTGTATTGCACAGTGTGTAGGTGTTACGTCAGTGTGTATCCCACAGGTTACAGGTGTAAGGTCAGTGTGTATCGCACAGGTTGCAGTTGTAAGGTCAGTGTGTATCGCACAGGCTGCATGTGTAAGGTCAGTGTGTATCCCACAGGTTACAGGTGTAAGGTCAGTGTGTATCGCAGAGGCTGCAGGTGTAAGGTCAGTGTGTATCCCACAGGCTGCAGGTGTAAGGTCAGTGTGTATCGCTGAGGCTGCAGGTGTAATTTCAGTGTGTATCCCACAGGCTGCAGGTGTAAGGTCAGTGCGTACCCCACAGGCTGCAAGTCTAAGGTAAGTGTGTATCCCACAGGCTGCAGGTATATGGTCAGTGTGTATCCCACAGGGTGTAAGTTTAATGTCAGTGTGTATCCCACCGGCTGCAGGTGTAAGGTCAGTGTGTATCCTACAGGCTGCAGTTGTAAGGTCAGTGTGTATCCCACAATCTGCAGGTGTAAGGTCATTGTGTATCCCACAGGCTGCACGTGTAAGGTCAGTGTGTATCACACAGGTTGCAGGTGTATGGTCAGTGTGTATCACACAGGTTGCAGGTGTTAAGTCAGTGTGTAACCTACAGGCTGCAGGTGTAAGGTCAGTGAGTATCGCACAGATTGCAGGTGTAAGATCAGTGTGTATCGCACAGGCTGCAGGTGTAAAGTCAGTGTGTATCGCACAGGCTGCAGGTGTAAGTTCAGTGTTTATCGCACAGGCGGCAGAAGTAAGGTCAGTGTTTATCCCACAGGGTATAGGTGTAAGGTCAGTGTATATCTTACAGTCTGCAGGTATAAGGTCAATGTGTATACCACAGGGTATAGGTGTAAGGTCAGTGTGTATCTCACAGGCTGCAGGTGTAAGGTCAGTGTGTATCCCACAGGCTGAAGGTGTAAGGTCAGTGTGTATCCCACAGGCTGCAGGTGTAAGGTCAGTTTGTTTCCCACAGGCTGCAGGTGTAAGGTCAGTGTGTATCGCACAGGCTGCAGGTGCAAGGTCATTGTGTATCCCACAGGCTGCAGGTGTAAGGTCAGTGTGTATCCCAAAGGGTGTAAGTGTAATGTCAGTGTGTATCCCACCGGCTGCAGGTGTAAGGCTAGTGTGTATCCTACAGACTGCAACTGTAAGGTCAGTGTGTATCCTACAGGCTGCAGGTGTAAGGTCAGTGTGTATCGCACAGGCTGCAGGTGTATGGTCAGTGTGTATCTACAGGCTGTAGTTGTAAGGTCAGTGTGCATCGCACAGGCTGCAGGTGTAAGGTCAGTGTGTATCCCACAGGCTGCTGGTGTAAGTTCAGTGTGTATCTACAGGCTGCAGGTGTAAGGTCAGTGTGTATCGCACAGGCTGCAGGTGCAATGTCAGTGTGTATTGCACAGGGTGTAGGTGTAAGGTCAGTGTGTATCCCACAGGTTGCAGGTGTGAGGTCAGTGTGTATCCCACAGGCTTCAGGTGTAAGGTCAGTGTGTATCGCACAGGTTGCAGGTGTGATGTCAGTGTGTATCCCACAGGCTTCATGTGTAAGGTCAGTGTGTATCGCACAGGCT
The DNA here is from genome assembly GCF_964194155.1 of Cetorhinus maximus. Classification (NCBI taxonomy): domain Eukaryota; kingdom Metazoa; phylum Chordata; class Chondrichthyes; order Lamniformes; family Cetorhinidae; genus Cetorhinus; species Cetorhinus maximus. The sequence continues at coordinate 58,229 of NW_027596817.1, forward strand.
GTAGGTCTAAGGTCAGTGTGTAGCCCACAGGCTGCACGTGTAAGGTCAGTGTATATCCCACCGGCTGCAGGTGTAAGGTCAGTGTGTATCCTACAGGCTGCAGGTTTATGGTCATTGTGTATCGCACAGGCTGCAGGTGTAAGGACAGTGTGTATCACACAGGCTGTTGGTGTAAGGTCAGGGTGTAGCCCACAGGCTGCAGGTGTAAGGTCAGTGTGTATCGCACAGGGTGTAGGTGTAATGTCAGTGTGTATCCTACAGTTTACAGGTGTAAGGTCAGTGTGTATCACACAGGGTGCAGGTGTAAGCTCAGCGTGTATCGCACAGGTTACAGGTGTAAGGTCAGTTTGTATCCCACAAGCTGCAGGTGTAAGTTCAGTGTGTATCCCACAGGCTGCAGGTGTAAGGTCAGTGTGTATCCCACAGGGTATAGGTGTAAGGTCAGTGTGTATCTTACAGGCTGCAGGTATAAGGTCAGTGTGTATCCCACAGGGTATAGGTGTAAGGTCAGTTTGTATCTCACAGGCTGCAGGTGTAAGGTCAGTGTGTATCCCACAGGCTGCAGGTGTAAGGTCAGTGTGTATCCCACAGGCTGAAGGTGTAAGGTCGGTGGGTCTCGCACAGGCTGCAGGTGTAAGTTCAGTGTGTTTCCCACAGACTGCAGGTGTAAGGTCAGTGTGTATCGCACAGGCTGCAGGTGTAAGGTCAGTGTGTATCGCACAAGCTGCAGTTGTAAGGTCAGTGTGTATCCCACAGGCTGCAGGTGTAAGGTCAGTGTGTATCCCAAAGGGTGTAAGTGTAAGATCAGTGTGTATCCCACAGGCTGCAGGTGTAAGGTCAATGTGTATCCCACAGGCTGCAGGTGTAAGGTCAGTGTGTATCCCACAGGTTGTAAGTGTAATGTCAGTGTGTATCCCACCGGCTGCAGGTGTAAGGTCAGTGTGTATCCTACAGACTGCAACTGTAAGGTCAGTGTGTATCCTACAGGCTGCAGGTGTATGGTCAGTGTGTATCGCACTGGCTGCAGGTGTAAGGTCAGTGTGTATCTACAGGCTGTAGTTGTAAGTCAGTGTGCATCGCACAGGCTGCAGGTGTAAGGTCAGGGTGTATCCCACAGGCTGCAGGTGTAAGGTCAGTGTGTATCTACAGGCTGCAGATGTAAGGTCAGTGTGTATCTACAGACTGCAGTTGTAAGGTCAGTGTGTATCTACAGGCTGCATTTGTAAGGTCAGTGTGTATAGCACAGGCTGCAGGTGCAAGGTCAGTGTGTATTGCACAGGGTGTAGGTGTAAGGTCAGTGTGTATCCCACAGGTCACAGGTGTAAGGTCAGTGTGTATCGCACAGGTTGCAGTTGTATGGTCAGTGTGTATCGCATAGGCTGCAGGTGTAAGGTCAGTGTGTATCCCACAGGTTACAGTTGTAAGGTCAGTGTGTTTCGCACAGGTTGCAGGTCTAAGGGCAGTGTGTATCCCACAGGCTGCAGGTGTAAGGTCAGTGTATATCCCACACGCTGCAGGTCTAAGGTAGGTGTGTATCCCAGAGGCTGCAGGTGTAAGGTCAGTGTGTAGCCCACAGGTTACATGTGTAAGGTCAGTGTGTATCTCACAGGCTGCAGGTGTAAGGTCAGTGTGTATTTACAGGCTGTAGTTGTAAGGTCAGTGTGCATCGCACAGGCTGCAGGTGTAAGGTCAGTGTGTATCTACATGCTGCAGATGTAAGGTCAGTGTGTATCTACAGACTGCAGTTGTAAGGTCAGTGTGTATCTACAGGCTGTATTTGTAAGGTCAGTGTGTATCGCACAGGCTGCAGGTGAAAGGTCAGTGTGTAGCCCACAGGCTGCAGGTGCAAGGTCAGTGTGTATTGCACAGGGTGTAGGTGTAAGGTCAGTGTGTATCCCACAGGTTACTGGTGTAAGGTCAGTGTGTATCGCACAGGCTGCAGGTGTAAGGTCAGTGTGTATCCCACAGCTTACAGGTGTAAGGTCATTGTGTTTCGCACAGGTTGCAGGTCTAAGGTCAGTGTGTATCCCACAGGCTGCAGGGGTAAGGTCAGCGTGTATCCCACAGGCTGCAGGTCTAAGGTCAGTGTGTATCCCACAGGCTGCAGGTGCAATGTCAGTGTGTCTTGCACAGGGTGTAGGTGTAAGGTCAGTGTGTATCCCACAGGTTACAGATGTAAGGTCAGTGTGTATCGCACAGGTTGCAGGTGTAAGGTCAGTGTGTATCGCACAGGCTGCATGTGTAAGGTCAGTGTGTATCCCACAGGTTACAGGTGTAAGGTCAGTGTGTATCGCAGAGGCTGCAGGTGTAAGGTCAGTGTGTATCCCACAGGCTGCAGTTGTAAGGTCAGTGTGTATCGCTGAGGCTGCAGGTGTAATTTCAGTGTGTATCCCACAGGCTGCAGGTGTAAGGTCAGTGTGTACCCCACAGGCTGCAAGTCTAAGGTAAGTGTGTATCCTACAGGCTGCAGGTTTATGGTCAGTGTGTATCGCACAGGCTGCAGGTGTAAGGACAGTGTGTATCGCACAGGCTGTTGGTGTAAGGTCAGGGTGTAGCCCACAGGCTGCAGGTGTAAGGTCAGTGTGTATCGCACAGGGTGTAGGTGTAATGTCAGTGTGTATCCTACAGTTTACAGGTGTAAGGTCAGTGTGTATCACACAGGGTGCAGGTGTAAGCTCAGCGTGTATCGCACAGGTTACAGGTGTAAGGTCAGTTTGTATCCCACAAGCTGCAGGTGTAAGTTCAGTGTGTATCCCACAGGCTGCAGGTGTAAGGTCAGTGTGTATCCCACAGGGTATAGGTGTAAGGTCAGTGTGTATCTCACAGGCTGCAGGTATAAGGTCAGTGTGTATCCCACAGGGTATAGGTGTAAGGTCAGTTTGTATCTCACAGGCTGCAGGTGTAAGGTCAGTGTGTATCCCACAGGCTGCAGGTGTAAGGTCAGTGTGTATCCCACAGGCTGAAGGTGTAAGGTCGGTGGGTATCGCACAGGCTGCAGGTGTAAGGTCAGTGTGTTTCCCACAGACTGCAGGTGTAAGGTCAGTGTGTATCGCACAGGCTGCAGGTGTAAGGTCAGTGTGTATCGCACAAGCTGCAGGTGTAAGGTCAGTGTGTATCCCACAGGCTGCAGGTGTAAGGTCAGTGTGTATCCCAAAGGGTGTAAGTGTAAGGTCAGTGTGTATCCCACAGGCTGCAGGTGTAAGGTCAATGTGTATCCCACAGGCTGCAGGTGTAAGGTCAGTGTGTATCCCACAGGTTGTAAGTGTAATGTCAATGTGTATCCCACCGGCTGCAGGTGTAAGGTCAGTGTGTATCCTACAGACTGCAACTGTAAGGTCAGTGTGTATCCTACAGGCTGCAGGTGTATGGTCAGTGTGTATCGCACTGGCTGCAGGTGTAAGGTCAGTGTGTATCTACAGGCTGTAGTTGTAAGTCAGTGTGCATCGCACAGGCTGCAGGTGTAAGGTCAGGGTGTATCCCACAGGCTGCAGGTGTAAGGTCAGTGTGTATCTACAGGCTGCAGATGTAAGGTCAGTGTGTATCTACAGACTGCAGTTGTAAGGTCAGTGTGTATCTACAGGCTGCATTTGTAAGGTCAGTGTGTATAGCACAGGCTGCAGGTGCAAGGTCAGTGTGTATTGCACAGGGTGTAGGTGTAAGGTCAGTGTGTATCCCACAGGTCACAGGTGTAAGGTCAGTGTGTATCGCACAGGTTGCAGTTGTATGGTCAGTGTGTATCGCATAGGCTGCAGGTGTAAGGTCAGTGTGTATCCCACAGGTTACAGTTGTAAGGTCAGTGTGTTTCGCACAGGTTGCAGGTCTAAGGGCAGTGTGTATCCCACAGGCTGCAGGTGTAAGGTCAGTGTATATCCCACACGCTGCAGGTCTAAGGTAGGTGTGTATCCCAGAGGCTGCAGGTGTAAGGTCAGTGTGTAGCCCACAGGTTACATGTGTAAGGTCAGTGTGTATCTCACAGGCTGCAGGTGTAAGGTCAGTGTGTATTTACAGGCTGTAGTTGTAAGGTCAGTGTGCATCGCACAGGCTGCAGGTGTAAGGTCAGTGTGTATCTACATGCTGCAGATGTAAGGTCAGTGTGTATCTACAGACTGCAGTTGTAAGGTCAGTGTGTATCTACAGGCTGTATTTGTAAGGTCAGTGTGTATCGCACAGGCTGCAGGTGAAAGGTCAGTGTGTAGCCCACAGGCTGCAGGTGCAAGGTCAGTGTGTATTGCACAGGGTGTAGGTGTAAGGTCAGTGTGTATCCCACAGGTTACTGGTGTAAGGTCAGTGTGTATCGCACAGGCTGCAGGTGTAAGGTCAGTGTGTATCCCACAGCTTACAGGTGTAAGGTCATTGTGTTTCGCACAGGTTGCAGGTCTAAGGTCAGTGTGTATCCCACAGGCTGCAGGGGTAAGGTCAGCGTGTATCCCACAGGCTGCAGGTCTAAGGTCAGTGTGTATCCCACAGGCTGCAGGTGCAATGTCAGTGTGTCTTGCACAGGGTGTAGGTGTAAGGTCAGTGTGTATCCCACAGGTTACAGATGTAAGGTCAGTGTGTATCGCACAGGTTGCAGGTGTAAGGTCAGTGTGTATCGCACAGGCTGCATGTGTAAGGTCAGTGTGTATCCCACAGGTTACAGGTGTAAGGTCAGTGTGTATCGCAGAGGCTGCAGGTGTAAGGTCAGTGTGTATCCCACAGGCTGCAGTTGTAAGGTCAGTGTGTATCGCTGAGGCTGCAGGTGTAATTTCAGTGTGTATCCCACAGGCTGCAGGTGTAAGGTCAGTGTGTACCCCACAGGCTGCAAGTCTAAGGTAAGTGTGTATCCTACAGGCTGCAGGTTTATGGTCAGTGTGTATCGCACAGGCTGCAGGTGTAAGGACAGTGTGTATCGCACAGGCTGTTGGTGTAAGGTCAGGGTGTAGCCCACAGGCTGCAGGTGTAAGGTCAGTGTGTATCGCACAGGGTGTAGGTGTAATGTCAGTGTGTATCCTACAGTTTACAGGTGTAAGGTCAGTGTGTATCACACAGGGTGCAGGTGTAAGCTCAGCGTGTATCGCACAGGTTACAGGTGTAAGGTCAGTTTGTATCCCACAAGCTGCAGGTGTAAGTTCAGTGTGTATCCCACAGGCTGCAGGTGTAAGGTCAGTGTGTATCCCACAGGGTATAGGTGTAAGGTCAGTGTGTATCTCACAGGCTGCAGGTATAAGGTCAGTGTGTATCCCACAGGGTATAGGTGTAAGGTCAGTTTGTATCTCACAGGCTGCAGGTGTAAGGTCAGTGTGTATCCCACAGGCTGCAGGTGTAAGGTCAGTGTGTATCCCACAGGCTGAAGGTGTAAGGTCGGTGGGTATCGCACAGGCTGCAGGTGTAAGGTCAGTGTGTTTCCCACAGACTGCAGGTGTAAGGTCAGTGTGTATCGCACAGGCTGCAGGTGTAAGGTCAGTGTGTATCGCACAAGCTGCAGGTGTAAGGTCAGTGTGTATCCCACAGGCTGCAGGTGTAAGGTCAGTGTGTATCCCAAAGGGTGTAAGTGTAAGGTCAGTGTGTATCCCACAGGCTGCAGGTGTAAGGTCAATGTGTATCCCACAGGCTGCAGGTGTAAGGTCAGTGTGTATCCCACAGGTTGTAAGTGTAATGTCAATGTGTATCCCACCGGCTGCAGGTGTAAGGTCAGTGTGTATCTACAGGCTGTAGTTGTAAGGTCAGTGTGCATCGCACAGGCTGCAGGTGTAAGGTCAGTGTGTATCCCACAGGCTGCAGGTGTAAGGTCAGTGTGTATCTACAGGCTGCAGATGTAAGGTCAGTGTGTATCTACAGACTGCAGTTTTAAGGTCAGTGTGTATCTACAGGCTGCATTTGTAAGGTCAGTGTGTATAGCACAGGCTGCAGGTGCAAGGTCAGTGTGTATTGCACAGGGTGTAGGTGTAAGGTCAGTGTGTATCCCACGGGTCACAGGTGTAAGGTCAGTGTGTATCGCACAGGTTGCAGTTGTATGGTCAGTGCGTATCGCACAGGCTGCAGGTGTAAGGTCAGTGTGTATCCCACAGGTTACAGTTGTAAGGTCAGTGTGTTTCGCACAGGTTGCAGGTCTAAGGTCAGTGTGTATCCCACAGGCTGCAGGTGTAAGGTCAGTGTATATCCCACACGCTGCAGGTCTAAGGTAGGTGTGTATCCCAGAGGCTGCAGGTGTAAGGTCAGTGTGTAGCCCACAGGTTACATGTGTAAGGTCAGTGTGTATCTCACAGGCTGCAGGTGTAAGGTCAGTGTGTATTTACAGGCTGTAGTTGTAAGGTCAGTGTGCATCGCACAGGCTGCAGGTGTAAGGTCAGTGTGTATCTACAGACTGCAGTTGTAAGGTCAGTGTGTGTCTACAGGCTGTATTTGTAAGGTCAGTGTGTATCGCACAGGCTGCAGGTGAAAGGTCAGTGTGTAGCCCACAGGCTGCAGGTGCAAGGTCAGTGTGTATTGCACAGGGTGTAGGTGTAAGGTCAGTGTGTATCCCACAGGTTACTGGTGTAAGGTCAGTGTGTATCGCACAGGCTGCAGGTGTAAGGTCAGTGTGTATCCCACAGCTTACACGTGTAAGGTCAGTGTGTTTCGCACAGGCTGCAGGTGTAAGGTCAGCGTGTATCCCACAGGCTGCAGGTGTAAGGTCAGTGTGTATCCCACAGGCTGCAGGTGTAAGGTCAGCGTGTATCCCACAGGCTGCAGGTCTAAGGTCAGTGTGTATCCCACAGGCTGCAGGTGTAAGGTCAGCGTGTATCCCACAGTCTGCAGGTCTAAGGTCAGTGTGTATCCCACAGGCTGCAGGTGCAATGTCAGTGTGTATTGCACAGGGTGTAGGTGTAAGGTCAGTGTGTATCCCACAGGTTACAGATGTAAGGTCAGTGTGTATCGCACAGGTTGCAGGTGTAAGGTCAGTGTGTATCGCACAGGCTGCATGTGTAAGGTCAGTGTGTATCCCACAGGTTACAGGTGTAAGGTCAGTGTGTATCGCAGAGGCTGCAGGTGTAAGGTCAGTGTGTATCCCACAGGCTGTAGTTGTAAGGTCAGTGTGCATCGCACAGGCTGCAGGTGTAAGGTCAGTGTGTATCCCACAGGCTGCTGGTGTAAGGTCAGTGTGTATCTACAGGCTGCAGGTGTAAGGTCAGTGTGTATCTAAAGACTGCAGTTGTAAGGTCAGTGTGTATCTACAGGCTGCATTTGTAAGGTCAGTGTATATCGCACAGGCTGCAGGTGAAAGGTCAGTGTGTAGCCCACAGGCTGCAGGTGCAAGGTCAGTGTGTATTACACAGGGTGTAGGTGTAAGGTCAGTGTGTATCCCACAGGTTACAGGTGTAAGGTCAGTGTGTTTCGCACAGGTTGCATGTCTAAGGTTAGTGTGTATCCCACAGGTTACAGGTGTAAGATCAGTGTGTATCCCACAGGTTGCAGGTGTAAGGTCAGTGTGTAGACCACTGGTTACATGTGTAAGGTCAGTGTGTATCTCACAGGCTGCAGGTGTATGGTCAGTGTGTATCCCACAGGTTGCAGGTGTGAGGTCAGTGTGTATCCCACAGGCTTCATGTGTAAGGTCAGTGTGTATCGCACAGGCTGTAGGTCTAAGGTCAGTGTGTAGCCCACAGGCTGCACGTGTAAGGTCAGTGTGTATCCCACCGGCTGCAGGTGTAAGGTCATTGTGTATCCCACAGGCTGCACGTGTAAGGTCAATGTGTATCGCACAGATTGCAGTTGTATGGTCAGTGTGTATCACACAGGCTGCAGGTGTTAAGTCAGTGTGTAACCTACAGGCTGCAGGTGTAAGGTCAGTGAGTATCGCACAGATTGCAGGTGTAAGATCAGTGTGTATCTCACAGGCTGCAGGTGTAAAGTCAGTGTGTAACCTACAGGCTGCAGGTGTAAGTTCAGTGTGTATCGCACAGGCTGCAGGTGTAAGGTCAGTGTTTATCCCGCAGGGTATAGGTGTAAGGTCAGTGTATATCTTACAGTCTGCAGGTATAAGGTCAATGTGTATACCACAGGGTATAGGTGTAAGGTCAGTTTGTATCTCACAGGCTGCAGGTGTAAGGTCACTTTGTTTCCCACAGGCTGCAGGTGTAAGGTCAGTGTGTATCGCACAGGCTGCAGGTGTAAGGTCATTGTGTATCCCACAGGCTGCAGGTGTAAGGTCAGTGTGTATCCCAAAGGGTGTAAGTGTAATGTCAGTGTGTATCCCACCGGCTGCAGGTGTAAGGCTAGTGTGTATCCTACAGACTGCAACTGTAAGGTCAGTGTGTATCCTACAGGCTGCAGGTGTAAGGTCAGTGTGTATCGCACAGGCTGCAGGTGTATGGTCAGTGTGTATCTACAGGCTGTAGTTGTAAGGTCAGTGTGCATCGCACAGGCTGCAGGTGTAAGGTCAGTGTGTATCCCACAGGCTGCTGGTGTAAGGTCAGTGTGTATCTACAGGCTGCAGGTGTAAGGTCAGTGTGTATCTAAAGACTGCAGTTGTAAGGTCAGTGTGTATCTACAGGCTGCATTTGTAAGGTCAGTGTATATCGCACAGGCTGCAGGTGAAAGGTCAGTGTGTAGCCCACAGGCTGCAGGTGCAAGGTCAGTGTGTATTACACAGGGTGTAGGTGTAAGGTCAGTGTGTATCCCACAGGTTACAGGTGTAAGGTCAGTGTGTTTCGCACAGGTTGCATGTCTAAGGTTAGTGTGTATCCCACAGGTTACAGGTGTAAGATCAGTGTGTATCCCACAGGTTGCAGGTGTAAGGTCAGTGTGTAGACCACTGGTTACATGTGTAAGGTCAGTGTGTATCTCACAGGCTGCAGGTGTATGGTCAGTGTGTATCCCACAGGTTGCAGGTGTGAGGTCAGTGTGTATCCCACAGGCTTCAGATGTAAGGTCAGTGTGTATCGCACAGGTTGCAGGTGTGATGTCAGTGTGTATCCCACAGGCTTCATGTGTAAGGTCAGTGTGTATCGCACAGTCTGTAGGTCTAAGGTCAGTGTGTAGCCCACAGGCTGCACGTGTAAGGTCAGTGTGTATCCCACCGGCTGCAGGTGTAAGGTCAGTGTGTATCCCACAGGCTGCAGGTGTAAGGTCAGTGTGTATCGCACAGGCTGCAGGTGTAAGGTCAGTGTGTAGCCCACAGGTTACATGTGTAAGGTCAGTGTGTATCTCACAGGCTGCAGGTGTAAGGTCAGTGTGTATCCCACAGGCTGCAGGTGTAAGGTCATTGTGTAGCGCACAGGCTGCAGGTGTAAGGTCAATGTGTATCGCACAGGCTGCAGGTGTAAAGTCAGTGTGTATCGCACAGGCTGCAGGTGTATGTTCAGTGTGTATCGCACAGGCTGCAGGTGTAAGGTCAGTGTGTATCCCACAGGGTATAGGTGTAAGGTCAGTGTATATCTTACAGGCTGCAGGTATAAGGTCAGTGTGTATACCACAGGGTATAGGTGTAAGGTCAGTTTGTATCTCACAGGCTGCAGGTGTAAGGTCAGTGTGTATCGCACAGGCTGCAGGTGTAAGGTCAATGTGTATCGCACAGGCTGCAGGTGTAAGGTCAGTGTGTATCGCACAGTCTGCAGGTGTAAGGTCAGTGTGTAGCGTACAAGCTGCAGGTGTAAGGTCAGTGTGTATCCCACAGGCTGCAGGTGTAAGGTCAATGTGTATCCCACAGGCTGCAGGTGTAAGGTCAGTGTGTATCGCACATGCTGCAGGTGGAAGATCAGTGTGTATCACACAGGCGGCAGGTGTAAGGTCAGTGTGTATCGCACTGGCTGCAGGTGTATGGTCAGTGTGTATCGCACAGGCTGCAGGTGTAGGTCAGTGTGTCTCCTACAGGCTGCAGGTGTACGGTCAGTGTGTATCGCACTGGCTGCAGGTGTAAGGTCAGTGTGTATCCCACAGGCTGCAGGTGTAAGGTCAGTGTGTATCGCACAGGCTGCAGGTGTAAGATCAGTGTGTTTCCCAGAGGCGGCAGGTGTAAGGCCTTTTGTATCCCACAGGCTGCAGTTGTAAGGCCAGTGTGTATCTCACAGGCTGCAGGTGTAAGGTCAGTGTGTATCCCACAGGCTGCAGATGTAAGGTCAGTGTGTATCCCACAGGTTGTAGGTCTAAGGTCAGTGTGTATCGCACAGGCTGCAGATGTATGGTCAGTGTGTATCGCACAGGGTGAAGGTGTAATGTCAGTGTGTATCCTACAATCTGCAGGTGTAAGGTCAGTCTGTATCCTAAAGGCTGCAGGTGTAAGGTCAGTGTGTATCTCACAGGCTGCAGGTGTAAGGTCAGTGTGTATCCCACAGGTTACAGGTGTAAGGTCAGTGTGTTTCGCACAGGTTGCAGGTCTATGGTCAGTGTGTATCCCACAGGCTGCAGGTGTAAGGTCAGCGTGTATCCCACAGGCTGCAGGTCTAAGGTAAGTGTGTATCCCACAGGCTGCAGGTGCAATGTCAGTGTGTATTGCACAGGGTGTAGGTGTAAGGTCAGTGTGTATCCCACAGGTTACAGATGTAAGGTCAGTGTGTATCGCACAGGTTGCAGGTGTAAGGTCAGTGTGTATCGCACAGGCTGCATGTGTAAGGTCAGTGTGTATCCCACAGGTTACAGGTGTAAGGTCAGTGTGTATCGCAGAGGCTGCAGGTGTAAGGTCAGTGTGTATCCCACAGGCTGCAGTTGTAAGGTCAGTGTGTATCGCTGAGGCTGCAGGTGTAATTTCAGTGTGTATCCCACAGGCTGCAGGTGTAAGGTCAGTGTGTACCCCACAGGCTGCAAGTCTAAGGTAAGTGTGTATCCTACAGGCTGCAGTTGTAAGGTCAGTGTGTATCCCACAGGCTGCAGGTGTAAGGTCATTGTGTATCCCACAGGCTGCACGTGTAAGGTCAATGAGTATCACACAGATTGCAGGTGTATGGTCAGTGTGTATCACACAGGCTGCAGGTGTTAAGTCAGTGTGTAACCTACAGGCTGCAGGTGTAAGGTCAGTGAGTATCGCACAGATTGCAGGTGTAAGATCAGTGTGTATCTCACAGGCTGCAGGTGTAAAGTCAGTGTGTATCGCACAGGCTGCAGGTGTAAGTTCAGTGTGTATCGCACAGGCTGCAGGTGTAAGGTCAGTGTGTATCCCACAGGCTGCAGGTGTAAGGTCAGCGTGTATCCCACAGGCTGCAGGTCTAAGGTCAGTGTGTATCCCACAGGCTGCAGGTGCAATGTCAGTGTGTATTGCACAGGGTGTAGGTGTAAGGTCAGTGTGTATCCCACAGGTTACAGATGTAAGGTCAGTGTGTATCGCACAAGTTGCAGGTGTAAGGTCAGTGTGTATCGCACAGGCTGCATGTGTAAGGTCAGTGTGTATCCCACAGGTTACAGGTGTAAGGTCAGTGTGTATCGCAGAGGCTGCAGGTGTAAGGTCAGTGTGTATCCCACAGGCTGCAGTTGTAAGGTCAGTGTGTATCGCTGAGGCTGCAGGTGTAATTTCAGTTTGTATCCCACAGGCTGCAGGTGTAAGGTCAGTGTGTACCCCACAGGCTGCAGGTCTAAGGTCAGTGTGTATCCTACAGGCTGCAGTTGCAAGGTCAGTGTGTATCCCACAGGCTGCAGGTGTAAGGTCATTGTGTATCCCACAGGCTGCACGTGTAAGGTCAATGTGTATCGCACAGATTGCAGGTGTATGGTCAGTGTGTAACCTACAGGCTGCAGGTGTAAGGTCAGTGAGTATCGCACAGATTGCAGGTGTATGATCAGTGTGTATCTCACAGGCTGCAGGTGTAAAGTCACTGTGTATCGCACAGGCTGCAGGTGTAAGGTCAGTGTTTATCCCACAGGGTATAGGTGTAAGGTCAGTGTATATCTTACAGTCTGCAGGTATAAGGTCAATGTGTATACCACAGGGTATAGGTGTAAGGTCAGTTTGTATCTCACAGACTGCAGTTGTAAGGTCAGTTTGTTTCCCACAGGCTGCAGGTGTAAGGTCATTGTGTATCCCACAGGCTGCAGGTGTAAGGTCAGTGTGTATCCCAAAGGGTGTAAGTGTAATGTCAGTGTGTATCCCACCGGCTGCAGGTGTAAGGCTAGTGTGTATCCTACAGACTGCAACTGTAAGGTCAGTGTGTATCCTACAGGCTGCAGGTGTAAGGTCAGTGTGTATCGCACAGGCTGCAGGTGTATGGTCAGTGTGTATCTACAGGCTGTAGTTGTAAGGTCAGTGTGCATCGCACAGGCTGCAGGTGTAAGGTCAGTGTGTATCCCACAGGCTGCTGGTGTAAGGTCAGTGTGTATCTACAGGCTGCAGGTGTAAGGTCAGTGTGTATCTAAAGACTGCAGTTGTAAGGTCAGTGTGTATCTACAGGCTGCATTTGTAAGGTCAGTGTATATCGCACAGGCTGCAGGTGAAAGGTCAGTGTGTAGCCCACAGGCTGCAGGTGCAAGGTCAGTGTGTATTACACAGGGTGTAGGTGTAAGGTCAGTGTGTATCCCACAGGTTACAGGTGTAAGGTCAGTGTGTTTCGCACAGGTTGCATGTCTAAGGTTAGTGTGTATCCCACAGGTTACAGGTGTAAGATCAGTGTGTATCCCACAGGTTGCAGGTGTAAGGTCAGTGTGTAGACCACTGGTTACATGTGTAAGGTCAGTGTGTATCTCACAGGCTGCAGGTGTATGGTCAGTGTGTTTCCCACAGGTTGCAGGTGTGAGGTCAGTGTGTATCCCACAGGCTTCATGTGTAAGGTCAGTGTGTATCGCACAGGCTGTAGGTCTAAGGTCAGTGTGTAGCCCACAGGCTGCACGTGTAAGGTCAGTGTGTATCCCACCGGCTGCAGGTGTAAGGTCATTGTGTATCCCACAGGCTGCACGTGTAAGGTCAATGTGTATCGCACAGATTGCAGTTGTATGGTCAGTGTGTATCACACAGGCTGCAGGTGTTAAGTCAGTGTGTAACCTACAGGCTGCAGGTGTAAAGTCAGTGAGTATCGCACAGATTGCAGGTGTAAGGTCAGTGAGTATCGCACAGATTGCAGGTGTAAGATCAGTGTGTATCTCACAGGTTGCAGGTGTAAGTTCAGTGTGTATCGCACAGGCTGCAGGTGTAAGGTCAGTGTTTATCCCGCAGGGTATAGGTGTAAGGTCAGTGTATATCTTACAGTCTGCAGGTATAAGGTCAATGTGTATACCACAGGGTATAGGTGTAAGGTCAGTTTGTATCTCACAGGCTGCAGGTGTAAGGTCAGTTTGTTTCCCACAGGCTGCAGGTGTAAGGTCAGTGTGTATCGCACAGGCTGCAGGTGTAAGGTCATTGTGTATCCCACAGACTGCAGGTGTAAGGTCAGTGTGTATCCCAAAGGGTGTAAGTGTAATGTCAGTGTGTATCCCACCGGCTGCAGGTGTAAGGCTAGTGTGTATCCTACAGACTGCAACTGTAAGGTCAGTGTGTATCCTACAGGCTGCAGGTGTAAGGTCAGTGTGTATCGCACAGGCTGCAGGTGTATGGTCAGTGTGTATCTACAGGCTGTAGTTGTAAGGTCAGTGTGCATCGCACAGGCTGCAGGTGTAAGGTCAGTGTGTATCCCACAGGCTGCTGGTGTAAGGTCAGTGTGTATCTACAGGCTGCAGGTGTAAGGTCAGTGTGTATCTAAAGACTGCAGTTGTAAGGTCAGTGTGTATCTACAGGCTGCATTTGTAAGGTCAGTGTATATCGCACAGGCTGCAGGTGAAAGGTCAGTGTGTAGCCCACAGGCTGCAGGTGCAAGGTCAGTGTGTATTACACAGGGTGTAGGTGTAAGGTCAGTGTGTATCCCACAGGTTACAGGTGTAAGGTCAGTGTGTTTCGCACAGGTTGCATGTCTAAGGTTAGTGTGTATCCCACAGGTTACAGGTGTAAGATCAGTGTGTATCCCACAGGTTGCAGGTGTAAGGTCAGTGTGTAGACCACTGGTTACATGTGTAAGGTCAGTGTGTATCTCACAGGCTGCAGGTGTATGGTCAGTGTGTATCCCACAGGTTGCAGGTGTGAGGTCAGTGTGTATCCCACAGGCTTCAGATGTAAGGTCAGTGTGTATCGCACAGGTTGCAGGTGTGATGTCAGTGTGTATCCCACAGGCTTCATGTGTAAGGTCAGTGTGTATCGCACAGTCTGTAGGTCTAAGGTCAGTGTGTAGCCCACAGGCTGCACGTGTAAGGTCAGTGTGTATCCCACCGGCTGCAGGTGTAAGGTCAGTGTGTATCCCACAGGCTGCAGGTGTAAGGTCAGTGTGTATCGCACAGGCTGCAGGTGTAAGGTCAGTGTGTAGCCCACAGGTTACATGTGTAAGGTCAGTGTGTATCTCACAGGCTGCAGGTGTAAGGTCAGTGTGTATCCCACAGGCTGCAGGTGTAAGGTCATTGTGTAGCGCACAGGCTGCAGGTGTAAGGTCAATGTGTATCGCACAGGCTGCAGGTGTAAAGTCAGTGTGTATCGCACAGGCTGCAGGTGTAAGGTCAGTGTGTATCCCACAGGTTGCAGGTGTAAGGTCAGTGTGTAGCCCACAGGTTACATGTGTAAGGTCAGTGTGTATCTCACAGGCTGCAGGTGTAAGGTCAGTGTGTATCCCACAGGCTGCAGGTGTAAGGTCATTGTGTAGCGCACAGGCTGCAGGTGTAAGGTCAATGTGTATCGCACAGGCTGCAGGTGTATGTTCAGTGTGTATCGCACAGGCTGCAGGTGTAAGGTCAGTGTGTATCCCACAGGGTATAGGTGTAAGGTCAGTGTATATCTTACAGGCTGCAGGTATAAGGTCAGTGTGTATACCACAGGGTATAGGTGTAAGGTCAGTTTGTATCTCACAGGCTGCAGGTGTAAGGTCAGTGTGTATCCCACAGGCTGAAGGTGTAAGGTCAGTGGCTTTCGCACAGGCTGCAGGTGTAAGGTCAGTGTGTAGCGTACAAGCTGCAGGTGTAAGGTCAGTGTGTATCGCACAGGTTACAAGTGTAAGGTCAGTGTGTATCGCACAGGCTGCAGGTGTAAGGTCAGTGTGTATCCCACAGGTTGCAGGTGTAAGGTCAGTGTGAATCCCACAGGCTGCAGGTGTAAGGTCAGTGTGTATCGCACAGGCTGCAGGTGTAAGGTCAGTGTGTATCGCACAGGCTGCAGGTGTAAGGTCAGTGTGTAGCGTACAAGCTGCAGGTGTAAGGTCAGTGTGTATCCCACAGGCTGCAGGTGTAAGGTCAGTGTGTATCCCAAAGGGTGTAAGTGTAAGGTCAGTGTGTATCCCACAGGCTGCAGGTGTAAGGTCAATGTGTATCCCACAGGCTGCAGGTGTAAGGTCAGTGTGTATCGCACATGCTGCAGGTGGAAGATCAGTGTGTATCACACAGGCGGCAGGTGTAAGGTCAGTGTGTATCGCACTGGCTGCAGGTGTATGGTCAGTGTGTATCGCACAGGCTGCAGGTGTAAGGTCAGTGTGTCTCCTACAGGCTGCAGGTGTACGGTCAGTGTGTATCGCACTGGCTGCAGGTGTAAGGTCAGTGTGTATCCCACAGGCTGCAGGTGTAAGGTCAGTGTGTATCGCACAGGCTGCAGGTGTAAGATCAGTGTGTTTCCCAGAGGCGGCAGGTGTAAAGCCAGTGATTATCCAAAAGCCTGCAGTTGTAAGGCCAGTGTGTATCTCACAGGCTGCAGGTGTAAGGTCAGTGTGTATCCCACAGGCTGCAGATGTAAGGTCAGTGTGTATCCCACAGGTTGTAGGTCTAAGGTCAGTGTGTATCGCACAGGCTGCAGATGTATGGTCAGTGTGTATCGCACAGGGTGAAGGTGTAATGTCAGTGTGTATCCTACAATCTGCAGGTGTAAGGTCAGTCTGTATCCTAAAGGCTGCAGGTGTAAGGTCAGTGTGTATCTCACAGGCTGCAGGTGTAAGGTCAGTGTGTATCCCACAGGTTACAGGTGTAAGGTCAGTGTGTTTCGCACAGGTTGCAGGTCTATGGTCAGTGTGTATCCCACAGGCTGCAGGTGTAAGGTCAGCGTGTATCCCACAGGCTGCAGGTTTAAGGTAAGTGTGTATCCCACAGGCTGCAGGTGCAATGTCAGTGTGTATTGCACAGGGTGTAGGTGTAAGGTCAGTGTGTATCCCACAGGTTACAGATGTAAGGTCAGTGTGTATCGCACAGGTTGCAGGTGTAAGGTCAGTGTGTATCGCACAGGCTGCATGTGTAAGGTCAGTGTGTATCCCACAGGTTACAGGTGTAAGGTCAGTGTGTATCGCAGAGGCTGCAGGTGTAAGGTCAGTGTGTATCCCACAGGCTGCAGTTGTAAGGTCAGTGTGTATCGCTGAGGCTGCAGGTGTAATTTCAGTGTGTATCCCACAGGCTGCAGGTGTAAGGTCAGTGTGTACCCCACAGGCTGCAAGTCTAAGGTAAGTGTGTATCCTACAGGCTGCAGTTGTAAGGTCAGTGTGTATCCCACAGGCTGCAGGTGTAAGGTCATTGTGTATCCCACAGGCTGCACGTGTAAGGTCAATGAGTATCGCACAGATTGCAGGTGTATGGTCAGTGTGTATCACACAGGCTGCAGGTGTTAAGTCAGTGTGTAACCTACAGGCTGCACGTGTAAGGTCAATGAGTATCGCACAGATTGCAGGTGTATGGTCAGTGTGTATCACACAGGCTGCAGGTGTTAAGTCAGTGTGTAACCTACAGGCTGCAGGTGTAAGATCAGTGTGTATCTCACAGGCTGCAGGTGTAAAGTCAGTGTGTATCGCACAGGCTGCAGGTGTAAGTTCAGTGTGTATCGCACAGGCTGCAGGTGTAAGGTCAGTGTTTATCCCACAGGGTATAGGTGTAAGGTCAGTGTATATCTTACAGTCTGCAGGTATAAGGTCAATGTGTATACCACAGGGTATAGGTGTAAGGTCAGTTTGTATCTCACAGGCTGCAGGTGTAATGTCAGTTTGTTTCCCACAGGCTGCAGGTGTAAGGTCAGTGTGTATCCCACAGGCTGCAGGTGTAAGGTCAGTGTGTATCCCAAAGGGTGTAAGTGTAATGTCAGTGTGTATCCCACCGGCTGCAGGTGTAAGGCTAGTGTGTATCCTACAGACTGCAACTGTAAGGTCAGTGTATATCCTACAGGCTGCAGGTGTAAGGTCAGTGTGTATCGCACAGGCTGCAGGTGTATGGTCAGTGTGTATCTACAGGCTGTAGTTGTAAGGTCAGTGTGCATCGCACAGGCTGCAGGTGTAAGGTCAGTGTGTATCCCACAGGCTGCTGGTGTAAGGTCAGTGTGTATCTACAGGCTGCAGGTGTAAGGTCAGTGTGTATCTAAAGACTGCAGTTGTAAGGTCAGTGTGTATCTACAGGCTGCATTTGTAAGGTCAGTGTATATCGCACAGGCTGCAGGTGAAAGGTCAGTGTGTAGCCCAC
This sequence comes from Cetorhinus maximus, assembly GCF_964194155.1. Classification (NCBI taxonomy): domain Eukaryota; kingdom Metazoa; phylum Chordata; class Chondrichthyes; order Lamniformes; family Cetorhinidae; genus Cetorhinus; species Cetorhinus maximus. The sequence continues at coordinate 75,602 of NW_027596817.1, forward strand.
AGGCTGCAGGTGCAAGGTCAGTGTGTATTACACAGGGTGTAGGTGTAAGGTCAGTGTGTATCCCAAAGGTTACAGGTGTAAGGTCAGTGTGTTTCGCACATGTTGCATGTCTAAGGTTAGTGTGTATCCCACAGGTTACAGGTGTAAGATCAGTGTGTATCCCACAGGTTGCAGGTGTAAGGTCAGTGTGTAGACCACTGGTTACATGTGTAAGGTCAGTGTGTATCTCACAGGCTGCAGGTGTATGGTCAGTGTGTATCCCACAGGTTGCAGGTGTGAGGTCAGTGTGTATCCCACAGGCTTCAGGTGTAAGGTCAGTGTGTATCGCACAGGTTGCAGGTGTGATGTCAGTGTGTATCCCACAGGCTTCATGTGTAAGGTCAGTGTGTATCACACAGGCTGTAGGTCTAAGGTCAGTGTGTAGCCCACAGGCTGCACGTGTAAGGTCAGTGTGTATCCCACCGGCTGCAGGTGTAAGGTCAGTGTGTATCCCACAGGCTGCAGGTGTAAGGTCAGTGTGTATCGCACAGGCTGCAGGTGTAAGGTCAGTGTGTAGCCCACAGGTTACATGTGTAAGGTCAGTGTGTATCTCACAGGCTGCAGGTGTAAGGTCAGTGTGTATCCCACAGGCTGCAGGTGTAAGGTCATTGTGTAGCGCACAGGCTGCAGGTGTAAGGTCAATGTGTATCGCACAGGCTGCAGGTGTAAGTTCAGTGTGTATCGCACAGGCTGCAGGTGTAAGTTCAGTGTGTATCGCACAGGCTGCAGGTGTAAGGTCAGTGTGTATCCCACAGGGTATAGGTGTAAGGTCAGTGTATATCTTACAGGCTGCAGGTATAACGTCAGTGTGTATCCCACAGGGTATAGGTGTAAGGTCAGTTTGTATCTCACAGGCTGCAGGTGTAAGGTCAGTGTGTATCCCACAGGCTGAAGGTGTAAGGTCAGTGGCTTTCGCACAGGCTGCAGGTGTAAGGTCAGTGTGTTTCCCACAGGCTGCAGGTCTAAGGTCAGTGTGTATCGCACAGGTTGCAGGTGTGATGTCAGTGTGTATCCCACAGGCTTCATGTGTAAGGTCAGTGTGTATCGCACAGGCTGTAGGTCTAAGGTCAGTGTGTATCCCACCGGCTGCAGGTGTAAGGTCAGTGTGTATCGCACAGGCTGTAGGTCTAAGGTCAGTGTGTATCCCACCGGCTGCAGGTGTAAGGTCAGTGTGTATCGCACAGGCTGCAGGTGTAAGGTCAGTGTGTATCGCACAGGCTGCAGGTGTAAGGTCAGTGTGTAGCGTACAAGCTGCAGGTGTAAGGTCAGTGTGTATCCCACAGGCTGCAGGTGTAAGGTCAGTGTGTATCGCACATGCTGCAGGTGGAAGATCAGTGTGTATCACACAGGCGGCAGGTGTAAGGTCAGTGTGTATCGCACTGGCTGCAGGTGTATGGTCAGTGTGTATCGCACAGGCTGCAGGTGTAAGGTCAGTGTGTCTCCTACAGGCTGCAGGTGTACGGTCAGTGTGTATCGCACTGGCTGCAGGTGTAAGGTCAGTGTGTATCCCACAGGCTGCAGGTGTAAGGTCAGTGTGTATCCTACAGGCGGCAGGTGTATGGTCAGTGTGTATCACACAGGCGGCAGGTGTATGGTCAGTGTGTATCGCACAGGCTGCAGGTCTAAGATCAGTGTGTTTCCCAGAGGCGGCAGGTGTAAGGTCAGTGTGTCTCCTACAGGCTGCAGGTGTACAGTCAGTGTGTATCGCACTGGCTGCAGGTGTAAGGTCAGTGTGTATCCCACAGGCTGCAGGTGTAAGGTCAGTGTGTATCGCACAGGCTGCAGGTGTAAGATCAGTGTGTTTCCCAGAGGCGGCAGGTGTAAGGCCTTTTGTATCCCACAGGCTGCAGGTGTAAGGCCAGTGATTATCCAAAAGCCTGCAGTTGTAAGGCCAGTGTGTATCTCACAGGCTGCAGGTGTAAGGTCAGTGTGTATCCCACAGGCTGCAGATGTAAGGTCAGTGTGTATCCCACAGGTTGTAGGTCTAAGGTCAGTGTGTATCGCACAGGCTGCAGATGTATGGTCAGTGTGTATCGCACAGGGTGAAGGTGTAATGTCAGTGTGTATCCTACAATCTGCAGGTGTAAGGTCAGTCTGTATCCTAAAGGCTGCAGGTGTAAGGTCAGTGTGTATCTCACAGGCTGCAGGTGTAAGGTCAGTGTGTATCCCACAGGTTACAGGTGTAAGGTCAGTGTGTTTCGCACAGGTTGCAGGTCTAAGGTCAGTGTGTATCCCACAGGCTGCAGGTGTAAGGTCAGCGTGTATCCCACAGGCTGCAGGTCTAAGGTAAGTGTGTATCCCACAGGCTGCAGGTGTAAGGTCAGTGTGTATCGCACAGGCTGCATGTGTAAGGTCAGTGTGTATCCCACAGGTTACAGGTGTAAGGTCAGTGTGTATCGCAGAGGCTGCAGGTGTAAGGTCAGTGTGTATCCCACAGGCTGCAGTTGTAAGGTCAGTGTGTATCGCTGAGGCTGCAGGTGTAATTTCAGTGTGTATCCCACAGGCTGCAGGTGTAAGGTCAGTGTGTACCCCACAGGCTGCAAGTCTAAGGTAAGTGTGTATCCTACAGGCTGCAGTTGTAAGGTCAGTGTGTATCCCACAGGCTGCAGGTGTAAGGTCATTGTGTATCCCACAGGCTGCACGTGTAAGGTCAATGTGTATCGCACAGATTGCAGGTGTATGGTCAGTGTGTATCACACAGGCTGCAGGTGTTAAGTCAGTGTGTAACCTACAGGCTGCAGGTGTAAGCTCAGTGAGTATCGCACAGGCTGCAGGTGTAAGATCAGTGTGTATCTCACAGGCTGCAGGTGTAAAGTCAGTGTGTATCGCACAGGCTGCAGGTGTAAGTTCAGTGTGTATCGCACAGGCTGCAGGTGTAAGGTCAGTGTTTATCCCACCGGGTATAGGTGTAAGGTCAGTGTATATCTTACAGTCTGCAGGTATAAGGTCAATGTGTATACCACAGGGTATAGGTGTAAGGTCAGTTTGTATCTCACAGGCTGCAGGTGTAATGTCAGTTTGTTTCCCACAGGCTGCAGGTGTAAGGTCAGTGTGTATCCTACAGGCTGCAGGTGTAAGGTCAGTGTGTATCGCACAGGCTGCAGGTGTATGGTCAGTGTGTATCTACAGGCTGTAGTTGTAAGGTCAGTGTGCATCGCACAGGCTGCAGGTGTAAGGTCAGTGTGTATCCCACAGGCTGGTGGTGTAAGGTCAGTGTGTATCTACAGGCTGCAGGTGTAAGGTCAGTGTGTATCTAAAGACTGCAGTTGTAAGGTCAGTGTATATCGCACAGGCTGCAGGTGAAAGGTCAGTGTGTATCTACAGGCTGCATTTGTAAGGTCAGTGTATATCGCACAGGCTGCAGGTGAAAGGTCAGTGTGTAGCCCACAGGCTGCAGGTGCAAGGTCAGTGTGTATTACACAGGGTGTAGGTGTAAGGTCAGTGTGTATCCCACAGGTTACAGGTGTAAGGTCAGTGTGTTTCGCACATGTTGCATGTCTAAGGTTAGTGTGTATCCCACAGGTTACAGGTGTAAGATCAGTGTGTATCCCACAGGTTGCAGGTGTAAGGTCAGTGTGTAGACCACTGGTTACATGTGTAAGGTCAGTGTGTATCTCACAGGCTGCAGGTGTATGGTCAGTGTGTATCCCACAGGTTGCAGGTGTGAGGTCAGTGTGTATCCCACAGGCTTCAGGTGTAAGGTCAGTGTGTATCGCACAGGTTGCAGGTGTGATGTCAGTGTGTATCCCACAGGCTTCATGTGTAAGGTCAGTGTGTATCACACAGGCTGTAGGTCTAAGGTCAGTGTGTAGCCCACAGGCTGCACGTGTAAGGTCAGTGTGTATCCCACCGGCTGCAGGTGTAAGGTCAGTGTGTATCCCACAGGCTGCAGGTGTAAGGTCAGTGTGTATCCCACCGGCTGCAGGTGTAAGGTCAGTGTGTATCCCACAGGCTGCAGGTGCAAGGTCAGTGTGTATCCCACAGGCTGCAGGTGTAAGGTCAGTGTGTATCGCACAGGCTGCAGGTGTAAGGTCAGTGTGTAGCCCACAGGTTACATGTGTAAGGTCAGTGTGTATCTCACAGGCTGCAGGTGTAAGGTCAGTGTGTATCCCACAGGCTGCAGGTGTAAGGTCATTGTGTAGCGCACAGGCTGCAGGTGTAAGGTCAATGTGTATCGCACAGGCTGCAGGTGTATGGTCAGTGTGTATCGCACAGGCTGCAGGTGTAAGGTCAGTGTCTATCCCACAGATTGCAGGTGTAAGGTCAGTGTGTATCGCACAGGCTGCAGGTGTAAGGTCAGTGTGTATCCCACAGGCTGCAGGTGTAAGGTCAGTGTGTATCCCACAGGGTATAGGTGTAAGGTCAGTGTATATCTTACAGGCTGCAGGTATAAGGTCATTTTGTATCCCACAGGGTATAGGTGTATGGTCAGTTTGTATCTCACAGGCTGCAGGTGTAAGGTCAGTGTGTTTCCCACAGGCTGCAGGTGTAAGGTCAGTGTGTATCGCACAGGCTGCAGGTGTAAGGTCAGTGTGTAGCGCACAAGCTGCAGGTGTAAGGTCAGTGTGTATCCCACAGGCTGCAGGTGTAAGGTCAGTGTGTATCCCAAAGGGTGTAAGTGTAAGGTCAGTGTGTATCCCACAGGCTGCAGATGTAAGGTCAGTGTGTAGCCCACAGGTTACATGTGTAAGGTCAGTGTGTATCTCACAGGCTGCAGGTGTAAGGTCAGTGTGTATCCCACAGGCTGCAGGTGTAAGGTCATTGTGTAGCGCACAGGCTGCAGGTGTAAGGTCAATGTGTATCCCACAGGCTGCAGGTGTAAAGTCAGTGTGTATCGCACAGGCTGCAGGTGTAAGGTCAGTGTGTATCCCACAGGGTATAGGTGTAAGGTCAGTGTATATCTTACAGGCTGCAGGTATAAGATCAGTGTGTATACCACAGGGTATAGGTGTAAGGTCAGTTTGTATCTCACAGGCTGCAGGTGTAAGGTCAGTGTGTATCCCACAGGCTGAAGGTGTAAGGTCAGTGTGTTTCCCACAGGCTGCAGGTGTAAGGTCAGTGTTTTTCCCACAGGCTGCAGGTGTAAGGTCAGTGTGTATCGCACAGGCTGCAGGTGTAAGGTCAGTGTGTAGCCCACAGGCTGAAGGTGTAAGGTCAGTGTGTTTCCCACAGGCTGCAGGTGTAAGGTCAGTGTGTTTCCCACAGGCTGCGGGTGTAAGGTCAGTGTGTATCGCACAGGCTGCAGGTGTAAGGTCAGTGTGTAGCGCACAAGCTGCAGGTGTAAGGTCAGTGTGTATCCCACAAGCTGCAGGTGTAAGGTCAGTGTGTATCCCACAGGCTGCAGGTGTAAGGTCAGTGTGTAGCGCACAAGCTGCAGGTGTAAGGTCAGTGTGTATCCCACAGGCTGCAGGTGTAAGGTCAGTGTGTATCCCAAAGGGTGTAAGTGTAAGGTCAGTGTGTATCCCACAGGCTGCAGGTGTAAGGTCAATGTGTATCCCACAGGCTGCAGGTGTATGGTCAGTGTGTATCGCACATGCTGCAGGTGGAAGATCAGTGTGTATCACACAGGCGGCAGGTGTAAGGTCAGTGTGTATCGCACTGGCTGCAGGAGTATGGTCAGTGTGTATCGCACAGGCTGCAGGTGTAAGGTCAGTGTGTCTCCTACAGGCTGCAGGTGTACGGTCAGTGTGTATCGCACTGGCTGCAGGTGTAAGGTCAGTGTGTATCCCACAGGCTGCAGGTGTAAGGTCAGTGTGTATCCCACAGGCTGCAGGTGTAAGGTCAGTGTGTATCACACAGGCGGCAGGTGTAAGGTCAGTGTGTATCGCACAGGCTGCAGGTGTAAGGTCAGTGTGTCTCCTACAGGCTGCAGGTGTACGGTCAGTGTGTATCGCACTGGCTGCAGGTGTAAGGTCAGTGTGTATCCCACAGGCTGCAGGTGTAAGGTCAGTGTGTATCTCACAGGCTGCAGGTGTAAGATCAGTGTGTTTCCCAGAGGCGGCAGGTGTAAGGCCTTTTGTATCCCACAGGCTGCAGGTGTAAGGCCAGTGATTATCCAAAAGCCTGCAGTTGTAAGGCCAGTGTGTATCTCACAGGCTGCAGGTGTAAGGTCAGTGTGTATCCCACAGGCTGCAGATGTAAGGTCAGTGTGTATCCCACAGGTTGCAGATGTATGGTCAGTGTGTATCGCACAGGGTGAAGGTGTAATGTCAGTGTGTATCTTACAATCTGCAGGTGTAAGGTCAGTCTGTATCCTAAAGGCTGCAGGTGTAAGGTCAGTGTGTATCTCACAGGCTGCAGGTGTAAGGTCAGTTTGTATCCCACAGGTTACAGGTGTAAGGTCAGTGTGTTTCGCACAGGTTGCAGGTCTAAGGTCAGTGTGTATCCCACAGGCTGCAGGTGTAAGGTCAACGTGTATCCCACAGGCTGCAGGTCTAAGGTAATTGTGTATCCCACAGGCTGCAGGTGCAATGTCAGTGTGTATTGCACACGGTGTAGGTGTAAGGTCAGTGTGTATCCCACAGGTAACAGATGTAAGGTCAGTGTGTATCGCACAGGCTGCATGTGTAAGGTCAGTGTGTATCCCACAGGTTACAGGTGTAAGGTCAGTGTGTATCGCAGAGGCTGCAGGTGTAAGGTCAGTGTGTATCCCACAGGCTGCAGTTGTAAGGTCATTGTGTATCGCTGAGGCTGCAGGTGTAATTTCAGTGTGTATCCCACAGGCTGCAGGTGTAAGGTCAGTGTGTACCCCACAGGCTGCAAGTCTAAGGTAAGTGTGTATCCTACAGGCTGCAGTTGTAAGGTCAGTGTGTATCCCACAGGCTGCAGGTGTAAGGTCATTGTGTATCCCACAGGCTGCACGTGTAAGGTCAATGTGTATCGCACAGATTGCAGGTGTATGGTCAGTGTGTATCACACAGGCTGCAGGTGTTAAGTCAGTGTGTAACCTACAGGCTGCAGGTGTAAGGTCAGTGAGTATCGCACAGATTGCAGGTGTAAGATCAGTGTGTATCTCACAGGCTGCAGGTGTAAAGTCACTGTGTATCGCACAGGCTGCAGGTGTAAGGTCAGTGTTTATCCCACAGGGTATAGGTGTAAGGTCAGTGTATATCTTACAGTCTGCAGGTATAAGGTCAATGTGTATACCACAGGGTATAGGTGTAAGGTCAGTTTGTATCTCACAGGCTGCAGGTGTAAGGTCAGTTTGTTTCCCACAGGCTGCAGGTGTAAGGTCAGTGTGTATCGCACAGGCTGCAGGTGTAAGGTCATTGTGTATCCCACAGGCTGCAGGTGTAAGGTCAGTGTGTATCCCAAAGGGTGTAAGTGTAATGTCAGTGTGTATCCCACCGGCTGCAGGTGTAAGGCTAGTGTGTATCCTACAGACTGCAACTGTAAGGTCAGTGTGTATCCCACAGGCTGCTGGTGTAAGGTCAGTGTGTATCTACAGGCTGCAGGTGTAAGATCAGTGTGTATCTAAAGACTGCAGTTGTAAGGTCAGTGTGTATCTACAGGCTGCATTTGTAAGGTCAGTGTATATCGCACAGGCTGCAGGTGAAAGGTCAGTGTGTAGCCCACAGGCTGCAGGTGCAAGGTCAGTGTGTATTACACAGGGTGTAGGTGTAAGGTCAGTGTGTATCCCACAGGTTACAGGTGTAAGGTCAGTGTGTTTCGCACAGGTTGCATGTCTAAGGTTAGTGTGTATCCCACAGGTTACAGCTGTAAGATCAGTGTGTATCCCACAGGTTGCAGGTTTAAGGTCAGTGTGTAGACCACTGGTTACCTGTGTAAGGTCAGTGTGTATCTCACAGGCTGCAGGTGTATGGTCAGTGTGTATCCCACAGGTTGCAGGTGTGAGGTCAGTGTGTATCCCACAGGCTTCAGGTGTAAGGTCAGTGTGTATCGCACAGGTTGCAGGTGTGATGTCAGTGTGTATCCCACAGGCTTCATGTGTAAGGTCAGTGTGTATCGCACAGGCTGTAGGTCTAAGGTCAGTGTGTAGCCCACAGGCTGCACGTGTAAGGTCAGTGTGTATCCCACCGGCTGCAGGTGTAAGGTCAGTGTGTATCCCACAGGCTGCAGGTGTAAGGTCAGTGTGTATCGCACAGGCTGCAGGTGTAAGGTCAGTGTGTAGCCCACAGGTTACATGTGTAAGGTCAGTGTGTATCTCACAGGCTGCAGGTGTAAGGTCAGTGTGTATCCCACAGGCTGCAGGTGTAAGGTCATTGTGTAGCGCACAGGCTGCAGGTGTAAAGTCAGTGTGTATCACACAGGCTGCAGGTGTAAGTTCAGTGTGTATCGCACAGGCTGCAGGTGTAAGGTCAGTGTGTATCCCACAGGGTATAGGTGTAAGGTCAGTTTGTATCTCACAGGCTGCAGGTGTAAGGTCAGTGTGTATCCCACAGGCTGAAGGTGTAAGGTCAGTGTGTATCGCACAGGCTGCAGGTGTAAGGTCAGTGTGTATCGCACAGGCTGCAGGTGTAAGGTCAGTGTGTATCGCACAGGCTGCAGGTGTAAGGTCAGTGTGTAGAGCACAAGCTGCAGGTGTAAGGTCAGTGTGTATCCCACAGGCTGCAGGTGTAAGGTCAGTGTGTATCGCACAGGCTGCAGGTGTAAGGTCAGTGTGTAGAGCACAAGCTGCAGGTGTAAGGTCAGTGTGTATCCCACAGGCTGCAGGTGTAAGGTCAATGTGTATCCCACAGGCTGCAGGTGTAAGGTCAGTGTGTATCGCACATGCTGCAGGTGGAAGATCAGTGTGTATCACACAGGCGGCAGGTGTAAGGTCAGTGTGTATCCCACAGGCTGCAGGTGTAAGATCAGTGTGTTTCCCAGAGGCGGCAGGTGTAAGGCCTTTTGTATCCCACAGGCTGCAGTTGTAAGGCCAGTGATTATCCAAAAGCCTGCAGTTGTAAGGTCAGTGTGTATCGCACAGGCTGCAGATGTATGGTCAGTGTGTATCGCACAGGGTGAAGGTGTAATGTCAGTGTGTATCCTACAATCTGCAGGTGTAAGGTCAGTCTGTATCCTAAAGGCTGCAGGTGTAAGGTCAGTGTGTATCCCACAGGCTGCAGGTGTAAGGTCAGCGTGTATCGCACAGTTTGCAGGTGTAAGGTCAGTGTGTATCGCACAGGCTGCAGGTGTAATGTCAGTGTGTATCCCACAGGCTGCAGGCGTAAGGTCAGTGTGTATCCCACAGGCGGCAGGTGTAAGTTCAGTGTATATCGCACAGGCTGCAGTTGTAAGGACAGGCTTTATCGCACAGGCTGTAGGTGTAAGATCAGTGTGTATCGCACAGACTGCAGGTGTAACGTCAGTGTGTATCGCACAGGTTGCAGGTGTAAGGTCAGTGTGTATCCAACAGGCCACAGGTATAAGGTCAGCCTGTATCTTACAGGCTGCGGGTATAAGGTCAGTGTGTATCCTTCAGGCTGCATGTGTAAGGTCAGTGTGTATCCTACAGTCTGCAGGTGTATGGTTAGTGTGTATCCTACAGGCTGCAGGTGTAAGGTCAGTGTTTATCCTATTGGCTGCAGGTGTAAGTTCAGTGTGTATCCTACAGGCTGCAGGTGTAAGGTCAGTGTGTATCCTACAGGCTGCAGGTGTAAAGTCTATGTGTATCCATCAGGCTGTAGGTGTAAGGTCAGTGTGTATCGCACAGGCTGCAGTTGTAAGGTCAGGGTGTATCGCACAGGTTGTAGGTGTTAGGTCAGTGTGTATCGCAAAGGCTGTAGGTGTAAGGTCAGGGTGTATCGCACAGGCTGTAGGTTTAAGCTCAGTGTGTGTCGCAGAGGCTGCAGGTGTAAGGTCAGTGTGTATCGCACAGGCTGCAGGTGTAATGTCAGCGTGTATCCTACAGGCTGCGGGTGTAAGGTCAGTGTGTATCCCACAGGCTGCAGATGTAAGGTCAGTGTGTATCTACAGACTACAGTTGTAAGGTCAGTGTGTATATACAGGCTGGATTTTGTAAGGTCAGTGTGTATCGCACAGGCTGCAGGTGCACGGTCAGTGTGTATTGCACAGGGTGTAGGTGTAAGGTCAGTGTGTATCCCACAGGTCACAGGTGTAAGGTCAGTGTGTATCGCACAGGTTGCAGGTGTATGGTCAGTGTGTATCGCACAGGCTGCAGGTGTAAGGTCAGTGTGTATCCCACAGGTTACAGGTGTAAGGTCAGTGTGTATCGCACGGTCTGCAGGTGTAAAGCCAATGATTATCCCACAGGCTGCAGATGTAAGGTCAGTGAGTATCGCACAGGCTGCAGATGTATGGTCAGTGTGTATCGCACAGGGTGAAGGTGTAATGTCAGTGTGTAAACTACAATCTGCAGGTGTAAGGTCAGTGTGTATCCTAAAGGCTGCAGGTGTAAGGTCAGTGTGTATCTCACAGGCTGCAGGTGTAAGGTCAGTGTGTACCCTAGAGGCTGCAGGTGTAAAGTCAGTGTGTATCGCACAGGCTGCAGGTGTAAGGTCAGTGTGTATCCCACAGGCTGCAGGCGTAAGGTCAGTGTGTGTCCCACAGGCGGCAGGTGTAAGGTCAGTGTGTATCGCACAGGCTGCAGGTGTAAGGACAGGGTGTATCGCACAGGCTGTAGGTGTAAGATCAGTGTGTATCGCACAGACTGCAGGTGTAAGGTCAGTGTGTATCGCACAGGTTGCAGGTGTAAGGTCAGTGTGTATCCAACAGGCCGCAGGTATAAGGTCAGTGTGTATCTTACAGGCTGTGGGTATAAGGTCAGTGTGTATCCTTCAGGCTGCATGTGTAAGGCCAGTGTGTATCCCACAGGCTGAAGGTGTAAGGTCGGTGGCTATCGCACAGGCTGCAGCTGTAAGGTCAGTGTGTTTCCCACAGGCTGCAGGTGTAAGGTCAGTGTGTATCGCACAGGCTGCAGGTGTATGGTCATTTTGTATCGCACAAGCTGCAGGTGTAAGGTCAGTGTGTATCCCACAGGCTGCAGGTGTAAGGTCAGTGTGTATCGCACAGGGTGTAAGTGTAAGGTCAGGGTGTATCCCACTGGTTACAGGTGTAAGTTCAGTGTGTATCGCACAGGTTGAAGGTGTGTGGTCAGTGTGTATCGCACAGGCTGCAGGTGTAAGGTCAGTGTGTATCCCACAGGTTACAGGTGTAAGGTCAGTGTGTATCGCAAAGGTTGCAGGTGTAAGGTCAGTGTGTATCCCACAGCTTACAGGTGTAAGGACAGTGTGCATCCCACAGGATGTTGGTGTAAGGTCAGTGTGTATCCTTCAGGCTGCGGGTGTAAGGTCAGTGTGTATCGCACAGGCTGCAGGTGTAAGGTCAGTGTGTATCATACAGGCTGCGGGTGTAAGGTCAGTGTGAATACCACAGGCTGCAGGTGTAAGGTTAGTGTGTATCCCACTGTCTGCTAATGTAAGGTCAGTGTGTATCCCACAGGTTCCAGGTGTAAGGTCAGTGTGTATCCTACAGTCTGCAGGTGTAAGGTCATTGTGTATCCCACTGTCTGCTAATGTAAGGACAGTGTGTATCCCACAGGCTGCAGGTGTAAGGTCAGTGTTTATCGCACAGGCTGCAGGTGTAAGGTCAGTGTGTATCGCACAGATTGCAGGTGTATGGTCAGTGTGTATCACACAGGCTGCATGTGTAAGGTCAGTGTGTAACCTACAGGCTGCAGGTGTAAGGTCAGTGTGTATCGCACAGATTGCAGGTGTAAGGTCAGTGCGTATCGCACAGGCTGCAGGTGTAAAGTCAGTGTGTATCGCAAAGGCTGCAGGTGTAGGGTCAGTGTGTATCGCATAGGCTGCAGGTGTAAGGTCAGTGTGTATCCCACAGGGTATAGGTGTAAGGTCAGTGTGTATCTCACAGGCTGCAGGTATAAGGTCAGTGTGTATCCCACAGGGTATAGGTGTAAGGTCAGTGTGTATCTCACAGGCTGCAGGTGTAAGGTCAGTGTGTATCTCACAGGCTGCAGGTATAAGGTCAGTGTGTATCCCACAGGGTATAGTTGTAAGGTCAGTTTGTATCTCACAGGCTGCAGGTGTAAGGTCAGTGTGTATCCCACAGGCTGCAGGTGTAAGGTCAGTGTGTATCCCACAGGCTGAAGGTGTAAGGTCGGTGGGTATCGCACAGGCTGCAGGTGTAAGGTCAGTGTGTATCGCACAAGCTGCAGGTGTAAGGTCAGTGTGTATCCCAAAGGGTGTAAGTGTAAGGTCAGTGTGTATCCCACAGGCTGCAGGTGTAAGGTCAATGTGTATCCCACAGGCTGCAGGTGTAAGGTCAGTGTGTATCCCACAGGTTGTAAGTGTAATGTCAGTGTGTATCCCACCGGCTGCAGGTGTAAGGTCAGTGTGTATCCTACAGGCTGCATCTGTATGGTCAGTGTGTATCCTACAGGCTGCAGGTGTATGGTCAGTGCGTATAGCACAGGCTGCAGGTGTAAGGTCAGTGTGTATCTACAGGCTGTAGTTGTAAGGTCATTGTGCATCGCACAGGCTGCAGGTGTAAGGTCTGTGTGTATCCCACAGGCTGCAGGTGTAAGGTCAGTGTGTACCTACAGGCTGCAGATGTAAGGTCAGTGTGTATCTACAGACTGCAGTTGTAAGGTCAGTGTGTATCTACAGGCTGCATTTGTAAGGTCAGTGTGTATCGCACAGGTTGCAGGTGTAAGGTCAGTGTGTATCGCACAGGCTGCAGGTGTAAGGTCAGTGTGTATCCCACAGGTTACAGGTGTAAGGTCAGTGTGTTTCGCAAAGGTTGCAGGTCTAAGGTCAGTGTGTATCCCAAAGGCTGCAGGTTTAAGGTCAGTGTATATCCCACACGCTGCAGGTCTAAGGTAAGTGTGTATCCCACAGGCTGCAGGTGCAATGTCAGTGTGTATCGCACAGCGTGTAGGTGTAAGGTCAGTGTGTATCCCACAGGTTACAGGTGTAATGTCAGTGTGTATCGCACAGGTTGCAGGTGTAAGGTCAGTGTGTAGCCCACAGGTTACATGTGTAAGGTCAGTGTGTATCCCACAGGCTGCATGTGTAAGGTCAGTGTGTATCCCACAGGCTGCAGGTGTAAGGTCAGTGTGTATCGCAGAGGCTGCAGGTGTAAGGTCAGTGTGTATCCCACAGGCTGCAGGTGTAAGGTCAGTGTGTATCGCTGAGGCTGCAGGTGTAATTTCAGTGTGTATCCCACAGGCTGCAGGTGTAAGGTCATTGTGTACCCCACAGGCTGCAGGTCAAAGGTAAGTGTGTATCCCACAGGCTGCAGGTGTATGGTCAGTGTGTATCCCACAGGGTGTAAGTTTAATGTCAGTGTTTATCCCACCGGCTGCAGGTGTAAGGTCAGTGTGTATCCTACAGGCTGCAGTTGTAAGGTCAGTGTGTATCCCACAGGCTGCAGGTGTAAGGTCATTATGTATCCCACAGGCTGCACGTGTAAGGTCAATGTGTATCGCAAAGATTGCAGGTGTATGGTCAGTGTGTATCACACAGGCTGCAGGTGTAAGGTCAGTGTGTAACCTACAGGCTGCAGGTGTAAGGTCAGTGTGTATCGCACAGATTGCAGGTGTAAGATCAGTGTGTATCGCACAGGCTGCAGGTGTAAGGTCAGTGTGTATCCCACAGGGTATAGGTGTAAGGTCAGTGTATATCTTGCAGGCTGCAGGTATAAGGTCAATGTGTATACCACAGGGTATAGGTGTAAGGTCAGTTTGTATCTCACAGGCTGCAGGTGTAAGGTCAGTGTGTATCCCACAGGCTGCAGGTGTAAGGTCAGTGTGTATCCCAAAGGGTGTAAGTGTAAGGTCAGTGTGTATCCCACAGGCTGCAGGTGTAAGGTCAATGTGTATCCCACAGGCTGCAGGTGTAAGGTCAGTGTGTATCCCACAGGGTGTAAGTTTAATGTCAGTGTGTATCCCACCGGCTGCAGGTGTTAGGCTAGTGTGTATCCTACAGACTGCAACTGTAAGGTCAGTGTGTATCCTACAGGCTGCAGGTGTAAGGTCAGTGTGTATCGCACAGGCTGCAGGTGTAAGATCAGTGTGTATCTACAGGCTGTAGTTGTAAGGTCAGTGTGCATCGCACAGGCTGCAGGTGTAAGGTCAGTGTGTATCCCACAGGCTGCTGGTGTAAGGTCAGTGTGTATCTACTGGCTGCAGGTGTAAGGTCAGTGTGTATCTAAAGAATGCAGTTGTAACGTCAGTGTGTATCTACAGGCTGCAGGTGAAAGGTCAGTGTGTAGCCCACAGGCTGCAGGTGCAAGGTCAGTGTGTATTGCACAGGGTGTAGGTGTAAGGTCAGTGTGTATCCCACAGGTTACAGGTGTAAGGTCAGTGTGTTTCGCACAGGTTGCATGTCTAAGTTTAGTGTGTATCCCACAGGTTACAGGTGTAAGGTCAGTGTGTTTCGCACAGGTTGCATGTCTAAGGTTAGTGTGTATCCCACAGGTTACAGGTGTAAGACCAGTGTGTATCGCACAGGTTGCAGGTGTAAGGTCAGTGTGTAGACCACTGGTTACATGTGTAAGGTCAGTGTGTATCTCACAGGCTGCAGGTGTATGGTCAGTCTGTATCCCACAGGTTGCAGGTATGAGGTCAGTGTGTATCCCAGAGGCTTCAGGTGTAAGGTCAGTGTGTATCGCACAGGTTGCAGGTGTGAGGTCAGTGTGTATCCCACAGGCCTCATGTGTAAGGTCAGTGTGTATCCCACAGGCTGTAGGTCTAAGGTCAGTGTGTAGCCCACAGGCTGCACGTGTATGGTCAGTGTGTATCCCACCGGCTGCAGGTGTAAGGTCAGTGTGTATCCTACAGGCTGCAGGTTTATGGTCAATGTGTATCGCACAGGCTGCAGGTGTAAGGACAGTGTGTATCGCACAGGCTGTTGGTGTAAGGTCAGGGTGTAGCCCACAGGCTGCAGGTGTAAGGTCAGTGTGAATCCCACCGGCTACAGGTGTAAGGTCATTGTAAATCGCTCAGGTTGCAGGTGTAAGGTCAGTGTGTATCGCACAGGTTGCAGGTGTAAGGTCAGTGTATATCCCACAGGTTACAGGTGTAAGGTCAGTGTGTATCCCACAGGTTGCAGGTGTAAAGTCAGTGTGTAGCCCACAGGTTGCAGGTGTAAGGTCAGTGTGTATCCTACAGGCTGCAGGTGTAAGGTCAGTGTGTATCGCACAGACTGCAGGTGTAAGGTCAGTGTGTATCCCACAGGTTACAGGTGTAAGGTCAGTGTGTATCCCACAGGTTGCAGGGGTAAGGTCAGTGTGTAGCCCACTGGTTGCAGGTGTAAGGTCAGTGTGTATCCCACAGGCTGCAGGTGTAAGGTCAGTGTGAATCTACAGGCTGCAGGTGTAAGATCAGTGTGTGTTTACAGGCTGCAGTTGTAAGGTCAGTGTGTATCTCAGGCTGCATCTGTAAGATCAGTGTGTATCGCACAGGCTGCAGGTGTAAGGTCAGTGTGTAGCCCACAGGCTGCAGGTGTAAGGTCAGTGTGTATCGCACAGGGTGTAGGTGTAATGTCAGTGTGTATCCTACAGTTTACAGGTGTAAGATCAGTGTGTATCACACAGGTTGCAGGTGTAAGCTCAGCGTGTATCGCACAGGTTACAGGTATAAGGTCAGTGTGTATCTCACAGGCTGCAGGTGTAAGGTCAATGTGTATCCCACAGGCTGCAGGTGTAAGGTCAGTGTGTATCGCAGAGGCTGCAGGTGTAAGGTCAGTGTGTATCGCTGAGGCTGCAGGTGTAATTTCAGTGTGTATCCCACAGGCTGCAGGTCTAAGGTAAGTGTGTATCCCACAGGCTGCAGGTGTATGGTCAGTGTGTATCCCACAGGGTGTAAGTTTAATGTCAGTGTTTATCCCACTGGCTGCAGGTGTAAGGTCAGTGTGTATCCTACAGGCTGCAGTTGTAAGGTCAGTGTGTATCCCACAGGCTGCAGGTGTAAGGTCATTGTGTAGCCCACAGGCTGCAGGTGTAAGGTCAATGTGTATCGCACAGGCTGCAGGTGTAAAGTCAGTGTGTATCGCACAGGCTGCAGGTGTAAGGTCAGTGGCTTTCGCACAGGCTGCAGGTGTAAGGTCAGTGTGTTTCCCACAGGCTGCACGTGTAAGGTCAGTGTGTATCGCACAGGCTGCAGGTGTAAGGTCAGTGTGTTTCCCACAGGCTGCAGGTGTAAGGTCAGTGTGTAGCGCACAAGCTGCAGGTGTAAGGTCAGTGTGTATCCCACAGGCTGCAGGTGTAAGGTCAGTGTGTATCCCAAAGGGTGTAAGTGTAAGGTCAGTGTGTATCCCACAGGCTGCAGGTGTAAGGTCAATGTGTATCCCACAGGCTGCCGGTGTATGGTCAGTGTGTATCGCACATGCTGCAGGTGGAAGATCAGTGTGTATCACACAGGCGGCAGGTGTAAGGTCAGTGTGTATCGCACTGGCTGCAGGTGTATGGTCAGTGTGTATCGCACAGGCTGCAGGTGTAAGGTCAGTGTGTCTCCTACAGGCTGCAGGTGTACGGTCAGTGTGTATCGCACTGGTTGCAGGTGTAAGGTCAGTGTGTTTCGCACAGGCTGCAGGTGTAAGGTCAGTGTGTCTCCTACAGGCTGCAGGTGTACGGTCAGTGTGTATCGCACTGGTTGCAGGTGTAAGGTCAGTGTGTATGCCACAGGCTGCAGGTGTAAGGTCAGTGTGTATCGCACAGGCTGCAGGTGTAAGGTCAGTGTGTATCTCACAGGCTGCAGGTGTAAGGTCAGTGTGTACCCTAGAGGCTGCAGGTGTAAAGTCAGTGTGTATCGCACAGGCTGCAGGTGTAAGGTCAGTGTGTATCACACAGGCTGCAGGCATGAGGTCAGTTTGTATCCCACATGCGGCAGGTGTAAGGTCAGTGTGTATCGCACAGGCTGCAGGTGTAACGACAGGGTGTATCGCACAGGCTGTAGGTGTAAGATCAGTGTGTATCGCACAGACTGCAGGTGTAAGGTCAGTGTGTATCCTTCAGGCTGCATGTGTAAGGTCAGTGTGTATCCTACAGTCTGCAGGTGTATGGTTAGTGTGTATCCTTCAGGCTGCAGGTGTAAGGTCAGTTTTTATCCTATTGGCTGCAGGTGTAAGTTCAGTGTGTATCCTACAGGCTGCAGGTGTAAGGTCAGTGTGTATCCTACAGGCTGCAGGTGTAAAGTCTATGTGTATCCAACAGGCTGTAGGTGTAAGGTCAGTGTGTATCGCACAGGCTGCAGTTGTACGGTCAGGGTGTATCGCACAGGCTGTAGGTGTTAGGTCAGTGTGTATCGCACAGGCTGCAGGTGTAAGGTCAGGGTGTATCGCACAGGCTGTAGGTTTAAGCTCAGTATGTATCGCACAGGTTGCAGGTGTAAGGTCAGTGTGTATCCCACTGGTTGCAGGTGTAATGTCAGTGTGTAGCCCACAGGTTACATGTGTAAGGTCAGTGTGTATCCCACAGGCTGCATGTGTAAGGTCAGTGTGTATCCCACAGGCTGCAGGTGTATGGTCAGTGTGTATCGCAGAGGCTGCAGGTGTAAGGTCAGTGTGTATCCCACAGGCTGCAGGTGTAAGGTCAGTGTGTATGCTGAGGCTGCAGGTGTAATTTCAGTGTGTATCCCACAGGCTGCAGGTGTAAGGTCAGTGTGTACCCCACAGGCTGCAGGTGTAAGGTCAGTGTGTATCCCACAGGCTGCAGGTGTAAGGTCAGTGTGTATCGCACAGGGTGTAAGTGTAAGGTCAGTGTCTATCCCACTGGTTACAGGTGTAAGTTCAGTGTGTATCGCACAGGTTGCAGGTGTATGGTCAGTGTGTATCGCACAGGCTGCAGGTGTAAGGTCAGTGTGTATCCCACAGGTTACAGGTGTAAGGTCAGTGTGTATCGCAAAGGTTGCAGATGTAAGGTCAGTGTGTATCCCACAGGTTACAGGTGTAAGTTCAGTGTGTATCCCACAGGTTGCAGGTGTAAGGTCAGTGTGCATCCCACAGGATGTTGGTGTAAGGTCAGTGTGTATCCTACAGGCTGCGGGTGTAAGGTCAGTGTGTATCGCTCAGGCTGCAGGTGTAAGGTCAGTGTGTATCATACAGGCTGCGGGTGTAAGGTCAGTGTGTAACCTACAGGCTGCAGGTGTAAGGTCAGTGTGTATCGTACAGATTGCAGGTGTAAGGTCAGTGCGTATCGCACAGGCTGCAGGTGTAAAGTCAGTGTGTATCGCAAAGGCTGCAGGTGTAGGGTCAGTGTGTATCGCACAGGGTATAGGTGTAAGGTCAGTGTGTATCTCACAGGCTGCAGGTATAAGGTCAGTGTGTATCCCACAGGGTATAGGTGTAAGGTCAGTTTGTATCTCACAGGCTGCAGGTGTAAGGTCAGTGTGTATCCCACAGGCTGCAGGTGTAAGTTCAGTGTGTATCCCACAGGCTGAAGGTGTAAGGTCGGTGGGTATCGCACAGGCTGCAGGTGTAAGGTCAGTGTGTATCCCACAGGCTGAAGGTGTAAGGTCAGTGTGTATCGCACAAGCTGCAGTTGTAAGGTCAGTGTGTATCCCACAGGCTGCAGGTGTAAGGTCAGTGTGTATCACAAAGGGTGTAAGTGTAAGGTCAGTGTGTATCCCACAGGCTGCAGGTGTAAGGTCAATGTGTATCCCACAGGCTGCAGGTGTAAGGTCAGTGTGTATCCCACAGGTTGTAAGTTTAATGTCAGTGTGTATCCCACCGGCTGCAGGTGTAAGGTCAGTGTGTATCCTACAGGCTGCATCTGTATGGTCAGTGTGTATCCTACAGGCTGCAGGTGTATGGTCAGTGTGTATCGCACAGGCTGCAGGTGTAAGGTCAGTGTGTATCTACAGGCTGTAGTTGTAAGGTCAGTGTGCATCGCACAGGCTGCAGGTGTAAGGTCAGTGTGTATCCCACAGGCTGCAGGTGTAAGGTCAGTGTGTATCTACAGGCTGCAGATGTAAGGTCAGTGTGTATCTACAGACTGCAGTTGTAAGGTCAGTGTTTATCTACATGCTGCATTTGTAAGGTCAGTGTGTATCGCACAGGTTGCAGGTGTAAGGTCAGTGTGTATCGCACAGGCTGCAGGTGTAAGGTCAGTGTGTATCCCACAGGTTACATGTGTAAGGTCAGTGTATTTCTCAAAGGTTGCAGGTCTAAGCTCAGTGTGTATCCCAAAGGCTGCAGGTGTAAGGTCAGTGTATATCCCACACGCTGCAGGTCTAAGGTAAGTGTGTATCCCACAGGCTGCACGTGCAATGTCAGTGTGTATTGCACAGGTTGTAGGTGTAAGGTCATTGTGTATCCCACAGGTTACAGGTGTAATGTCAGTGTGTATCGCACAGGTTGCAGGTGTAAGGTCAGTGTGTATCCCACTGGTTGCAGGTGTAAGGTCAGTGTGTAGCCCACAACTTACATGTGTAAGGTCAGTGTGTATCCCACAGGCTGCATGTGTAAGGTCAGTGTGTATCCCACAGGCTGCAGGTGTAAGGTCAGTGTGTATCGCAGAGGCTGCAGGTGTAAGGTCAGTGTGTATCCCACAGGCTGCAGGTGTAAGGTCAGTGTGTATCGCTGAGGCTGCAGGTGTAATTTCAGTGTGGATCCCACCGGCTGCAGGTGTAAGGTCAGTGTGTACCCCACAGGCTGCAGGTCTAAGGTAAGTGTGTATCCCACAGGCTGCAGGTGTATGGTCAGTGTGTATCCCACAGGGTGTAAGTTTAATGTCAGTGTGTATCCCACCGGCTGCAGGTGTAAGGTCAGTGTGTATCCTACAGGCTGCAGTTGTAAGGTCAGTGTGTATCCCACAGGCTGCAGGTGTAAGGTCATTGTGTATCCCACAGGCTGCACGTGTAAGGTCAATGTGTATCGCACAGATTGCAGGTGTATGGTCAGTGTGTATCACACAGGCTGCAGGTGTTAAGTCAGTGTGTAACCTACAGTCTGTAGGCGTAAGGTCAGTGTGTATCGCACAGGCGGCAGGAGTAAGTTCAGTGTGTATCTCACAGGCTGCAGGTGTTAGGTCAGTGTGTATCGCACAGGCTGCAGGTGTATGGTCAGTGTGTAGCCCACAGGCTGCAGGTGTAAGGTCAGTGTGTATCGCACAGGGTGTAGGTGTAATGTCAGTGTGTATCCTACAGTTTACAGGTGTAAGATCAGTGTGTATCACACAGGTTGCAGGTGTAAGCTCAGCGTGAATCGCACAGGTTACAGGTGTAAGGTCAGTTTGTATCCCACAAGCTGCAGGTGTAAGTTCAGTGTGTATCGCACAGGCTGTAGGTGTAAGGTCAGTGTGTAGCCCACAGCTTGCAAGTGTAAGGTCAGTGTGTATCCCACCGGCTGCAGTTGTACGGTCAGTGTGTATCCCACAGGCGGCAGGTGTAAGGTCAGTGTGTATCTACAGGCTGCAGGTGTAAGTTCAGTGTGTATCTACAGGCTGCAGATGTAAGGTCAGTGTATATCTACAGGCTGCAGGTGTTAGGTCAGTGTTTATCTACAGGCTGCAGGTGTAAGGTCAGTGTGTATCCCACCGGCTGCAGGTGTATGGTCAGTGTGTATCCCACAGGGTGTAAGTGTAAGGTCAGTGTGTAGCCCACAGGTTACAGGGGTAAGGTCAGTGTGTATCCAAACCGGCTGCAGGTGTGAGGTCAGTGTCTATCCCACAGGGTGTAAGTATAAGGTCAGTGTGTAGCCCACCAGCTGCAGGTGTAAGGTCAGTGTCTATCCCACCGGCTGCAGGTGTAAGGTCAGTGTGTAGCCCACAGGTTACAGGTGTAAGGTCAGTGTGTATCGCACAGGCTGCAGATGTAAGGTCAGTGTGTATCGCACAGGCTGCAGTGTAAGGTCAGTGTGTAGCCCACAGGATGTAGGTGTAAGGTCAGTGTGTATCCTACAGGCTTCAGGTGTACGGTCAGTGTGTATCGTACAGCATGCAGGTGTATGGTCAGTGTGTATCCTGCAGGCTGCAGGTGTAAGATCAGTGTGTATCGCACAGGCTGCAGGTGTAAGGTCAGTGTGAATGTACAGGCTGCAGGTGATAGGTCAGTGTGTATCGCACAGGCTGCAGATGTAAGGTCAGTGTGTATCGCACAGGCTGCAGTGTAAGGTCAGTGTGTAGCCCACAGGATGTAGGTGTAAGGTCAGTGTGTATCCTACAGTCTTCAGGTGTATGGTCAGTGTGTATCGTACAGCATGCAGGTGTATGGTCAGTGTGTATCCTACAGGCTGCAGGTGTACGATCAGTGTGTATCGCAAAGGCTGCAGGTGTAAGGCCAGTGTGAATGTACAGGCTGCAGGTGATAGGTCAGTGTGTATCGCACATGCTGCAGGTGTAAGGTCAGTGTGTATCCCACAGGCTGCAGCTGTAAGGTCAGTGTGTATCGCACAGGCTGCAGGTGTAAGATCAGTTTGTTTCCACAGGTGGTAGGTGTAAGGTCAGTGTGTATCCCACAGGCGGCAGGTGTAAGGTCAGTGTGTATCGCACTGGCTGCAGGTGTAAGGTCAGTGTGTATCGCACAGGCTGCAGGTGTAAGGTCAGTGTGTATCCCACAGGTTACAGGTGTAAGGTCAGTGTGTATCGCACAGGTTGCAGGTGTAAGGTCAGTGTGTATCGCACAGGCTACAGGTGTAAGGTCAGTGTGTATCCCACAGGTTACAGGTGTAAGGTCAGTGTGTTTCGCACAGGTTGCATGTCTAAGGTTCGTGTGTATCCCACAGGTTACAGGTGTAAGATCAGTGTGTATCCCACAGGTTGCAGGTGTAAGGTCAATGTGTAGCCCACAGGTTACATGTGTAAGGTCAGTGTGTATCTCACAGGCTGCAGCTGTAAGGTCAGTGTGTATCCCACAGGTTGCAGGTGTGAGGTCAGTGTGTATCCCACAGGCTTCAGGTGTAAGGTCAGTGTGTATCGCACAGGCTGTAGGTCTAAGGTCAGTGTGTAGCCCACAGGCTGCACGTGTAAGGTCAGTGTGTATCCCACCGGCTGCAGGTGTAAGGTCAGTGTGTATCCTACAGGCTGCAGGTGTAAGGTCAGTGTGTATCGCACAGACTGCAGGTGTAAGGTCAGTGTGTATCTACAGGCTGCAACTGTAAGGTCAGTGTGTATCCTACAGGCTGCAGGTGTAAGGTCAGTGTGTATCGCACAGGCTGCAGGTGTAAGGTCAGTGTGTATCTACAGGCTGCAACTGTAAGGTCAGTGTGTATCCTACAGGCTGCAGGTGTAAGGTCAGTGTGCATCGCACAGGCTGCAGGTGTAAGGTCAGTGTGTATCCCACAGGCTGCAGGTGTAAGGTCAGTCTGTATCTACAGGCTGCAGGTGTAAGGTCAGTGTGTATCTACAGACTGCAGTTGTAAGATCGGTGTGTATCTACAGGCTGCATTTGTAAGGTCAGTCTGTATCGCACAGGCTGCAGGTGTAAGGTCACTGTGTAGCCCACAGGCTGCAGGTGCAAGGGCAGTGTGTATCGCACAGGGCCTAGGTGTAAGGTCAGTGTGTATCCCACAGGTTACAGGTGTAAGGTCAGTGTGTATTGCACAGGTTGCAGGTGTAAGGTCAGTGTGTATCGCACAGGCTGCAGGTGTAAGGTCAGTGTGTATCGCACAGGGTGTTCGTGTAATGTCAGTGTGTATCCCACAGTTTACACGTGTAAGGTCAGTGTGTATCACACAGGTTACAGGTGTAAGCTCAGTGTGTATCACACAGGTTACAGGTGTAAGGTCAGTTTGTATCTCACAAGCTGCAGGTGTAAGTTCAGTGTGTATCGCACAGGCTGTAAGTGTAAGGTCAGTGTGTAGCCCACAGCCTGCAGGTGTAAAGTCAGTGTGTATCCCACCGGCTGCAGTTGTACGGTCAGTGTATATCCCACAGGCGGCAGATGTAAGGTCAGTGTGTATCTACAGGCTGCAGGTGTAAGTTCAGTGTGTATCTACAGGCTGCAGGTGTAAGGTCAGTGTATATCTACAGGCTGCAGGTGTAAGGTCAGTGTTTATCTGCAGGCTGCAGGTGTAAGGTCAGTGTGTATCCCACCGGCTGCAGTTGTAAGGTCAGTGTGTATCTTACAGGGTGTAAGTGTAAGGTCAGTGTGTAGCCCACAGGTTACAGGTGTAAGGTCAGTGTGTATCCAAACCGGCTGCAGGTGTAAGGTCAGTGTCTATCCCACCGGCTGCAGGTGTAAGGTCAGTGTGTATCCCACAGGGTGTAAGTGTAAGGTCAGTGTGTAGCCCACAGGCTACAGGTGTAAGGTCAGTGTGTATTCCACAGGCTGCAGGTGTAAGGTCAGTGTGTATCCCACAGGCTGCAGGTGTAAGGTCAGTGTGTATCGCACAGGCTGCAGATGTAAGGTCCGTGTGTATCGCACAGGCTGCAGTATAAGGTCAGTGTGTCGCCCACAGGATGTAGGTGTAAGGTCAGCGTGTAGCCTACAGGCTGCAGGTGTAAGGTCATTGTGTATCCTACAGGCTTCAGGTGTAAGGTCAGTGTTTATCGTACAGGATGCAGGTGTATGGTCAGTGTGTATCCTGCACGCTGCAGGTGTAAGATCAGTGTGTATCGCACAGGCTGCAGGTGTAAGGTCAGTGTGAATGTACAGGCTGCAGGTGATAGGTCAGTGTGTATCGCACAGGCTGCAGGTATAAGGTCAGTGAGTATCGCATAGGCTGCAGGCGTAAGTTCAGTGTGTATCGCACAGGCTGTAGGTATAAGGTCAGCGTGTAGCCAACAGGCTGCAGGTGTAAGGTCAGTGTGTATCCCACCGGCTGCAGGTGTACGGTCAGTGTGTATCCCACAGGTGGCAGGTGTAATGTCAGTGTGTATCTACAGGCTGCAGGTGTAAGTTCAGTGTCTATCTACAGGCTGCAGGTGTAAGGTCATTGTGGATCTACAGGCTGCAGGTGTAAGGTCAGTGTGTATCTACAGGCTGCAGCTGTAAGGTCATTGTGTATTGCACAGGCTGCAGGAGTAAGGTCAGTGTGTATCCCACAGGCTGCTGGTGTAAGGTCAGTGTGTATCGCACAGGCTGCAGGTGTAAGGTCAGTGTGTATCGCACAGGCTGCAGGTGTAAGGTCAGTGTGTATCGCACCGCGTGCAGCTGTAAGGTCTTTGTGTATCGCACCGGTTGCAGGTGTAAGGTCAGTGTGTATACCACAGGCTGCAGCTATAAGGTCAGTGTGTCTCCTACAGGCTGCAGGTGTAAGGTCAGTGTGTATCGCACAGGCTGCAGGTGTAAGGTCAGTGTGTATCCCACAGTCTGCAGGTGTAAGGTGAGTGTTTATCCCACAGGCAGCAGGTGTAAGGTCAGTGTGTATCGCACCGGCTGCAGGTGTAAGGTCAGAGTGTATCCCACAGGCTGCAGGTGTAAGGTCAGTGTGTATCCCACAGGGTGTAGGTGTAAGGTCAGTGTGTATCCTACAGGCTGTAGGAGTAAGGTCAGTGTGTATCCCACAGGTTGCAGGTGTAAGGTCAGTGTGTATCGCACAGGCGGCAGGTGTAAGGTCAGTGTATATCGCACAGGCTGCAGGTGTAAGTTCAGTGTGTATCGCACAGGCTGCAGGTGTAAGTTCAGTGTGTATCTACAGGCTGCAGATGTAAGGTCAGTGTATATCTACAGGCTGCAGGTGTTAGGTCAGTGTTTATCTACAGGCTGCAGGTGTAAGGTCATTGTGTATTGCACAGGCTGCAGGTGTAAGGTCAGTGTGTATCCCACCGGCTGCAGGTGTAAGGTCAGTGTGTATCCCACAGGGTGTAAGTGTAAGGTCAGTGTGTAGCCCACAGGTTACAGGGGTAAGGTCAGTGTGTATCCAAACCGGCTGCAGGTGTGAGGTCAGTGTCTATCCCACAGGGTGTAAGTATAAGGTCAGTGTGTAGCCCACCAGCTGCAGGTGTAAGGTCAGTGTCTATCCCACCGGCTGCAGGTGTAAGGTCAGTGTGTAGCCCACAGGTTACAGGTGTAAGGTCAGTGTGTATCCCACAGGCTGCAGGTGTAAGATCAGTGTGTATCGCACAGGCTGCAGATGTAAGGTCAGTGTGTATCGCACAGGCTGCAGTGTAAGGTCAGTGTGTAGCCCACAGGATGTAGGTGTAAGGTCAGTGTGTATCCTACAGGCTTCAGCTGTACGGTCAGTGTGTATCGTACAGCATGCAGGTGTATGGTCAGTGTGTATCCTACAGGCTGCAGGTGTAAGATCAGTGTGTATCGCACAGGCTGCAGGTGTAAGGTCAGTGTGAATGTACAGGCTGCAGGTGATAGGTCAGTGTGTATCGCACAGGCTGCAGATGTAAGGTCAGTGTGTATCGCACAGGCTGCAGTGTAAGGTCAGTGTGTAGCCCACAGGATGTATGTGTAAGGTCAGTGTGTATCCTACAGTCTTCAGGTGTACGGTCAGTGTGTATCGTACAGCATGCAGGTGTATGGTCAGTGTGTATCCTACAGGCTGCAGGTGTACGATCAGTGTGTATCGCACAGGCTGCAGGTGTAAGGTCAGTGTGAATGTACAGGTTGCAGGTGATAGGTCAGTGTTTATCGCACAGGCTGCAGGTGTAAGGTCAGTGTGTATCCCACAGGCTGCAGCTGTAAGGTCAGTGTGTATCGCACAGGCTGCAGGTGTAAGATCAGTTTGTTTCCACAGGTGGTAGGTGTAAGGTCAGTGTGTATCCCACAGGCGGCAGGTGTAAGGTCAGTGTGTATCGCACTGGCTGCAGGTGTAAGGTCAGTGTGTATCCCACAGGTTACAGGTGTAAGGTCAGTGTGTATCGCACAGGTTGCAGGTGTAAGGTCAGTGTGTATCGCACAGGCTACAGGTGTAAGGTCAGTGTGTATCCCACAGGTTACAGGTGTAAGGTCAGTGTGTTTCGCACAGGTTGCATGTCTAAGGTTAGTGTGTATCCCACAGGTTACAGGTGTAAGATCAGTGTGTATCCCACAGGTTGCAGGTGTAAGGTCAATGTGTAGCCCACAGGTTACATGTGTAAGGTCAGTGTGTATCTCACAGGCTGCAGCTGTAAGGTCAGTGTGTATCCCACAGGTTGCAGGTGTGAGGTCAGTGTGTATCCCACAGGCTTCAGGTGTAAGGTCAGTGTGTATCGCACAGGCTGTAGGTCTAAGGTCAGTGTGTAGCCCACAGGCTGCACGTGTAAGGTCAGTGTGTATCCCACCGGCTGCAGGTGTAAGGTCAGTGTGTATCCTACAGGCTGCAGGTGTAAGGTCAGTGTGTATCGCACAGACTGCAGGTGTAAGGTCAGTGTGTATCTACAGGCTGCAACTGTAAGGTCAGTGTGTATCCTACAGGCTGCAGGTGTAAGGTCAGTGTGTATCGCACAGGCTGCAGGTGTAAGGTCAGTGTGTATCTACAGGCTGCAACTGTAAGGTCAGTGTGTATCCTACAGGCTGCAGGTGTAAGGTCAGTGTGCATCGCACAGGCTGCAGGTGTAAGGTCAGTGTGTATCCCACAGGCTGCAGGTGTAAGGTCAGTCTGTATCTACAGGCTGCAGGTGTAAGGTCAGTGTGTATCTACAGACTGCAGTTGTAAGATCAGTGTGTATCTACAGGCTGCATTTGTAAGGTCAGTCTGTATCGCACAGGCTGCAGGTGTAAGGTCACTGTGTAGCCCACAGGCTGCAGGTGCAAGGGCAGTGTGTATCGCACAGGGCCTAGGTGTAAGGTCAGTGTGTATCCCACAGGTTACAGGTGTAAGGTCAGTGTCTATTGCACAGGTTGCAGGTGTAAGGTCAGTGTGTATCGCACAGGCTGCAGGTGTAAGGTCAGTGTGTATCCCACAGGTTACAGGTGTAAGGTCAGTGTGTTTCACACAGGTTGCATGTCTAAGGTTAGTGTGTATCCCACAGTTTACAGGTGTAAGATCAGTGTGTATCCCACAGGTTGCAGGTGTAAGGTCAGTGTGTAGCCCACAGGTTACATGTGTAAGGTCAGTGTGTATCTCAGGCTGCAGGTGTAAGGTCAGTGTGTATCCCACAGGTTGCAGGTGTGAGGTCAGTGTGTATCCCACAGGCTTCAGGTGTAAGGTCAATGTGTATCGCACAGGCTGTAGGTCTAAGGTCAGTGTGTAGCCCACAGGTTGCACGTGTAAGGTCAGTGTGTATCCCACCGGCTGCATGTGTAAGGTCAGTGTGTATCCTACAGGCTGCAGGTATAAGGTCAGTGTGTATCCCACAGGCTGCAGGTGTAAGGTCAGTGTGTATCCTACAGGCTGCAGGTGTAAGGTCAGTGTGTATCGCACAGACTGCAGTTGTAAGGTCAGTGTGTATCCCACAGGTTACATGTGTAAGGTCAGTGTGTATCCCACAGGTTGCAGGTGTAAGGTCAGTGTGTAGCCCACTGGTTGCAGGTGTAAGGTCAGTGTGTATCCCACAGGCTGCAGGTTTAAGGTCAGTGTGAATCTACAGGCTACAGGTGTAAGGTCAGTGTGTATCGCACAGTTTGCAGGTGTAAGGTCAGTGTGTATCCCACAGGCTGCAGGTGTAAGGTCAGTGTGTATCTACAGGCTGCAGGCGTAAGGTCAGTGTGTATCTACAGGCTGCAGTTGTAAGGTCAGTGTGTATCTACAGGCTGCATCTGTAAGATCAGTGTGTGTCGCACAGGCTGCAGTTGTAAGGTCAGTGTGTAGCCCACAGGCTGCAGGTGTAAGGTCAGTGTGTATCGCACAGGGTGTTCGTGTAATGTCAGTGTGTATCCCACAGTTTACACGTGTAAGGTCAGTGTGTATCACACAGGTTACAGGTGTAAGCTCAGTGTGTATCACACAGGTTACAGGTGTAAGGTCAGTTTGTATCTCACAGGCTTCAGGTGTAAGGTCAGTGTTTATCCCACAGGTTGCAGATGAAAGGTCAGTGTGTATTCCACAAGCTGCAGGTGTAAGTTCAGTGTGTATCGCACAGGCTGTAAGTGTAAGGTCAGTGTGTAGCCCACAGCCTGCAGGTGTAAAGTCAGTGTGTATCCCACCGGCTGCAGTTGTACGGTCAGTGTATATCCCACAGGCGGCAGATGTAAGGTCAGTGTGTATCTACAGGCTGCAGGTGTAAGTTCAGTGTGTATCTACAGGCTGCAGGTGTAAGGTCAGTGTATATCTACAGGCTGCAGGTGTAAGGTCAGTGTTTATCTGCAGGCTGCAGGTGTAAGGTTATTGTTTATTGCACAGGCTGCAGGTGTAAGGTCAGTGTGTATCTTACAGGGTGTAAGTGTAAGGTCAGTGTGTAGCCCACAGACTACAGGTGTAAGGTCAGTGTGTATCCCACAGGCTGCAGGTGTAAGGTCAGTGTGTATCGCACAGGCTGCAGATGTAAGGTCCGTGTGTATCGCACAGGCTGCAGTATAAGGTCAGTGTGTCGCCCACAGGATGTAGGTGTAAGGTCAGTGTGTAGCCTACAGGCTGCAGGTGTAAGGTCATTGTGTATCCTACAGGCTTCAGGTGTAAGGTCAGTGTGTATCGTACAGGATGCAGGTGTATGGTCAGTGTGTATCCTACACGCTGCAGGTGTAAGATCAGTGTGTATCGCACAGGCTGCAGGTGTAAGGTCAGTGTGAATGTATAGGCTGCAGGTGATAGGTCAGTGTGTATCGCACAGGCTGCAGGTATAAGGTCAGTGAGTATCGCATAGGCTGCAGGCGTAAGTTCAGTGTGTATCGCACAGGCTGTAGGTATAAGGTCAGCGTGTAGCCAACAGGCTGCAGGTGTAAGGTCAGTGTGTATCCCACCGGCTGCAGGTGTACGGTCAGTGTGTATCCCACAGGTGGCAGGTGTAATGTCAGTGTGTATCTACAGGCTGCAGGTGTAAGTTCAGTGTCTATCTACAGGCTGCAGGTGTAAGGTCATTGTGGATCTACAGGCTGCAGGTGTAAGGTCAGTGTGTATCTACAGGCTGCAGCTGTAAGGTCATTGTGTATTGCACAGGCTGCAGGAGTAAGGTCAGTGGGTATCCCACAGGCTGCTGGTGTAAGGTCAGTGTGTATCGCACAGGCTGCAGGTGTAAGGTCAGTGTGTATCGCACCGGCTGCAGCTGTAAGGTCTTTGTATATCGCACCGGTTGCAGGTGTAAGGTCAGTGTGTATACCACAGTCTGCAGGTGTAAGGTCAGTGTGTATCCCACAGGCTGCAGGTGTAAGGTCAGTGTGTATCGCACAGGCTGCAGGTGTAAGGTCAGTGTGTATCCCACAGTCTGCAGGTGTAAGGTCAGTGTGTCTCCTACAGGCTGCAGGTGTAAGGTCAGTGTGTATCGCACAGGCTGCAGGTGTAAGGTCAGTGTGTATCCCACAGGCTGCAGGTGTAAGGTCAGTGTGTATCTACAGGCTGCAGGCGTAAGGTCAGTGTGTATCTACAGGCTGCAGTTGTAAGGTCAGTGTGTATCTACAGGCTGCATCTGTAAGATCAGTGTGTGTCGCACAGGCTGCAGTTGTAAGGTCAGTGTGTAGCCCACAGGCTGCAGGTGTAAGGTCAGTGTGTATCGCACAGGGTGTTCGTGTAATGTCAGTGTGTATCCCACAGTTTACACGTGTAAGGTCAGTGTGTATCACACAGGTTACAGGTGTAAGCTCAGTGTGTATCACACAGGTTACAGGTGTAAGGTCAGTTTGTATCTCACAGGCTGCAGGTGTAAGGTCAGTGTTTATCCCACAGGTTGCAGATGAAAGGTCAGTGTGTATTCCACAAGCTGCAGGTGTAAGTTCAGTGTGTATCGCACAGGCTGTAAGTGTAAGGTCAGTGTGTAGCCCACAGCCTGCAGGTGTAAAGTCAGTGTGTATCCCACCGGCTGCAGTTGTACGGTCAGTGTATATCCCACAGGCGGCAGATGTAAGGTCAGTGTGTATCTACAGGCTGCAGGTGTAAGTTCAGTGTGTATCTACAGGCTGCAGGTGTAAGGTCAGTGTATATCTACAGGCTGCAGGTGTAAGGTCAGTGTTTATCTGCAGGCTGCAGGTGTAAGGTTATTGTTTATTGCACAGGCTGCAGGTGTAAGGTCAGTGTGTATCTTACAGGGTGTAAGTGTAAGGTCAGTGTGTAGCCCACAGACTACAGGTGTAAGGTCAGTGTGTATCCCACAGGCTGCAGGTGTAAGGTCAGTGTGTATCGCACAGGCTGCAGATGTAAGGTCCGTGTGTATCGCACAGGCTGCAGTATAAGGTCAGTGTGTCGCCCACAGGATGTAGGTGTAAGGTCAGTGTGTAGCCTACAGGCTGCAGGTGTAAGGTCATTGTGTATCCTACAGGCTTCAGGTGTAAGGTCAGTGTGTATCGTACAGGATGCAGGTGTATGGTCAGTGTGTATCCTACACGCTGCAGGTGTAAGATCAGTGTGTATCGCACAGGCTGCAGGTGTAAGGTCAGTGTGAATGTATAGGCTGCAGGTGATAGGTCAGTGTGTATCGCACAGGCTGCAGGTATAAGGTCAGTGAGTATCGCATAGGCTGCAGGCGTAAGTTCAGTGTGTATCGCACAGGCTGTAGGTATAAGGTCAGCGTGTAGCCAACAGGCTGCAGGTGTAAGGTCAGTGTGTATCCCACCGGCTGCAGGTGTACGGTCAGTGTGTATCCCACAGGTGGCAGGTGTAATGTCAGTGTGTATCTACAGGCTGCAGGTGTAAGTTCAGTGTCTATCTACAGGCTGCAGGTGTAAGGTCATTGTGGATCTACAGGCTGCAGGTGTAAGGTCAGTGTGTATCTACAGGCTGCAGCTGTAAGGTCATTGTGTATTGCACAGGCTGCAGGAGTAAGGTCAGTGGGTATCCCACAGGCTGCTGGTGTAAGGTCAGTGTGTATCGCACAGGCTGCAGGTGTAAGGTCAGTGTGTATCGCACCGGCTGCAGCTGTAAGGTCTTTGTATATCGCACCGGTTGCAGGTGTAAGGTCAGTGTGTATACCACAGTCTGCAGGTGTAAGGTCAGTGTGTATCCCACAGGCTGCAGGTGTAAGGTCAGTGTGTATCGCACAGGCTGCAGGTGTAAGGTCAGTGTGTATCCCACAGTCTGCAGGTGTAAGGTCAGTGTGTCTCCTACAGGCTGCAGGTGTAAGGTCAGTGTGTATCGCACAGGCTGCAGGTGTAAGGTCAGTGTGTATCCCACAGGCTGCAGGTGTAAGGTGAGTGTTTATCCCACAGGCAGCAGGTGTAAGGTCAGAGTGTATCCCACAGGCTGCAGGTGTAAGGTCAGTGTGTATCCCACAGGGTTTAGGTGTAAGGTCAGTGTGTATCCTACAGGCTGTAGGAGTAAGGTCAGTGTGTATCCCACAGGTTGCAGGTGTAAGGTCAGTGTGTATCGCACAGGCGGCAGGTGTAAGGTCAGTGTATATCGCACAGGCTGCAGGTGTAAGGTCAGTGTGTATCGCACAGGCTGCAGATGTAAGGTCAGTGTCTATCCCACAGGTTGCAGGTGTAAGGTCAGTGTGTATCGCACAGGCTGCAGATGTAAGGTCAGTGTCTATCCCACAGGCTGCAGGTGTAAGGTCAGTGTGTTTCCCATAGGCGGCAGGTGTAAGGCCTTTTGTCTTCCACTGGCTGCAGGTGTAAGGCCAGTGATTATCCCAAAGCCTGCAGTTGTAAGGTCAGTGTGTATCACACAGGATGCAGGTTTAAGGTCAGTGTGTATCTCACAGGCTGCAGGTGTAAGGTTAGTGTGTATCGCAGAGGCTGCAGGTGTAAAGCCAGTGATTATCCCACAGGCTGCAGATGTAATGTCAGTGTGTATCCCACATGTTGAAGGTCTAAGGTCAGTGTGTATCGCACAGGCTGCAGATGTATGGTCAGTGTGTATCGCTCAGGGTGAAGGTGTAAGGTCAGTGTGTATCCTACAATCTGCAGGTGTAAGGTCAGTACGTATCCTACAGGCTGCAGGTGTAAGGTCAGTGTGTATCTTACAGGCTGCAGGTGTATGGTCAGTGTGTATCCTAGAGGCTGCAGGTGTAAGGTCAGCGTGTATCGCATAGTTTGCAGGTGTAAGGTCAGTGTGTATCCTACAGGCTGCAGGTGTAAGGTCAGTGTGTATCCCACAGGCTGCAGGTGTAAGGTCAGTGTGTATCTACAGGCGGCAGGTGTAAGATCAGTGTGTATCGCACAGACTGCAGGTGTAAGGTCAGTGTGTATCGCACAGGTTGCAGGTTTAAGGTCAGTGTGTATCCAACAGGCCGCAGGTATAAGGTCATTCTGTATCTTACAGGCTGCGGGTGTAAGGTCAGCGTGTATCCTACAGGCTGCATGTGTAAGGTCAGTGTGTATCCTACAGGCTGCAGGTGTATGGTCAGTGTGTATCCTACAGGCTGCACGTGTAAGGTCAGTGTTTATCCTATTGGCTGCAGGTGTAAGTTCAGTGTGTATCCTACAGGCTGCAGGTGTAAGGTCAGTGTGTATCCTACAGGCTGCAGGTGTAAAGTCTATGTGTATCCTACAGGCTGGATGTGTAAGGTCAGTGTGTATCGCACAGGCTGCAGGTGTAAGGTCAGGGTGTATCGCACAGGCTGCAGGTGTAAGGTCAGGGTGCATCGCACAGGCTGTAGGTGTAAGATCAGTGTGTATCGCACAGGCTGCAGGTGTATGGTCAGTCTGTATCGCACAGTTTGCAGGTGTCAGGTCAGTGTGTATCGCACAGGCTGCAGGGGTATGGTCACCGTGTATCCCACAGGTTGGAGGTGCAAGTTCGGTGTGTATCTCACAGGCTGCAGATGTAAGGTCACCGTGTATCCCACAGGTTGGAGGTGCAAGTTCGGTGTGTATCTCACAGGCTGCAGGTGTAAGGTCAGTGTGTATCCTACTGGTTGCGGGTGTATGGTCAGTGTGTATCCTACAGGCTGCGGGTGTAAGGTCAGTGTGTATCCCACAGGCTGCGGGTGTAAGGTCAGTGTGTATCCCACAGGCTGCAGGTGTAAGGTCAGTGTGTATCTACAGGCTGCAGTTGTAAGGTCAGTTTGTATCTACAGGCGGTGTAAGGTCAGTGTGTATCTACAGGCTACAGGTGTAAGGTCAGTGTGTAACTACAAGCTGCAGGTGCAATGTCATTGCGTATTGCGGAGGCATCAGTTGTAAGGTCAGTGTTTATCCCACAGGCTGC
Source organism: Cetorhinus maximus (assembly GCF_964194155.1). Lineage (NCBI taxonomy): Eukaryota > Metazoa > Chordata > Chondrichthyes > Lamniformes > Cetorhinidae > Cetorhinus > Cetorhinus maximus. The sequence continues at coordinate 108,607 of NW_027596817.1, forward strand.
AGGTGTAAGGTCAGTTTGTATTGCACAGACTGCAGGTGTAAGGTCAGTGTGTATCCCACAGGCTGCAGTTGTAAGTTCAGTGTGTATCGCACAGGTGGCAGGTGTAAGGTCAGTGTGTATCCCAAAGGCTGCAGGTGTAAGTTCAGTTTGTTTCCCACAGGCGGCAGGTGCAAGGTCAGTGTGTATCCCACAGGCGGCAGGTGTAAGGCCAGTGATTATCCCACAGGCTGCAAGTGTAAGGTCAGTGTGTATCCCACAGGATGCAGGTGTAAGGTCAGTGTGTATCCCACAAGCTGCAGCTGTAAGGTCAGTGTGTATCCTACAGGCTACAGGTGTAAGGTCAGTGTGTATCGCAGACGCTGCTGGTGTAAGGTCAGTGTGTATCGCACAGGTTGCAGGTGTAAAATCAGTGTGTATCCCACAAGCTGCAGGTGTAAGTTCAGTGTGTATCCCAAAGGGTGTAGGTGTAAGGTCAGTGTGTATCCTACAGTCTGTAGGCGTAAGGTCAGTGTGTATCGCACAGGCGGCAGGAGTAAGGTCAGTGTGTATCTCACAGGCTGCAGGTGTAAGGTCAGTGTGTATCCCACAGGTTGCAGGTGTAAGGTCAGTGTGTATTGCACATGCTGCAGATGTAAGTTCAGCGTGTATCGCCCAGGCTGCAGGTGTATGGTCAGTTTGTAACGCACAGGTGGCAGGGGTAAGGTCAGTGTGTATCGCACAGGCTGCAGGGGTAAGGTCAGTGTGCGTCTCACAGGCTGCAGGTGTAAGGTCAGTGTGTATCCTACAGGCTGCAGGTTTAATGCCAGTGTGTAGCCCCCAGGCTGCAGGTGTAAGGTCAGTGTGTATCGCACAGGCTGCAGGTGTATGGTCAGTGTGTATCCTGCAGGCTGCATGTGTACGGTCAGTGTGTAACGCACAGGCGGCAGGGGTATGGTCAGTGTGTATCGCACAGGCTGCAGGGGTAAGGTCACTGTGTATCGCACAGGCTGCAGGTGTAAGGTCAGTGTGTGTCCTACAGGCTGCAGGTGTAAGGTCAGTGTGTATCTCACAGGTTGCAGGTGTACGGTCAGTGTGTATCCCACAGGTTGCTGGAGTAAGGTCAGTGTGTATCCCATAGGCTGCAGATGTATGGTCAGTATGTATCCCACACGCTGCAGGTGTAAGGTCAGTGTGTATCGCACAGGCTGCAGGCGTAAAGTCAGTGTGTATCCCACAGGCTGCATGCGTAAGGTCAGTATGTATCCCACAGGCTGCAGGTGTAAGGTCAATGTGTATCTCACAGGCTGCAGGTGTAAGGTCAGTATGTATCCCACCGGCTGCATGTGTAAGGTCAGTTTGTATCCTACAGGCTGCTGGTGTAAGGTCAGTGTGTAACCTACAGGCTGCACGTGTAAGGTCAGTATGTATCCCACCGGCTGCATGTGTAAGTCAGTGTGTATCGGTCAGGCTGCAGGTGTAAGTTCAGTGTGTATCCCACCGGCTGCAGGTGTAAGGTCAGTTTGTATCCTACAGGCTGCTGGTGTAAGGTCAGTGTGTAACCTACAGGCTGCACGTGTAAGGTCAGTGTTTATCCCACAGGCTGCAGGTGTAAGGTCAGTGTGTATCCCACAGGCTGCAGGTGTAAGGTCAGTGTGTATCCCACAGGCTGCAGGTGTAAGGTCAGTGTGTATCCCACAGGCTGCAGGTGTAAGGTCAGTGTGTATCCCACAGGCTGCAGGTGTAAGGTCAGTGTGTATCCCACAGGCTGCAGGTGTAAGGTCAGTGTGTATCCCACAGGCTGCAGGTGTAAGGTCAGTGTGTATCCCACAGGCTGCAGATGTAAGGTCAGTGTGTATCCCACAGGCTGCAGATGTAAGGTCAGTGTGTATCCCACAGGCTGCAGATGTAAGGTCAGTGTGTATCCCACAGGCTGCAGATGTAAGGTCAGTGTGTCTCCTACAGGCTGCAGGTGTAAGGTCAGTGTGTATCCCACAGGCTGCAGGTGTAAGGTCAGTGTGTATCCCACAGGCTGCAGATGTAAGGTCAGTGTGTATCCCACAGGCTGCAGATGTAAGGTCAGTGTGTATCCCACAGGCTGCAGATGTAAGGTCAGTGTGTATCCCACAGGCTGCAGATGTAAGGTCAGTGTGTATCCCACAGGCTGCAGATGTAAGGTCAGTGTGTATCCCACAGGCTGCAGATGTAAGGTCAGTGTGTCTCCTACAGGCTGCAGGTGTAAGGTCAGTGTGTATCCCACAGGCTGCAGGTGTAAGGTCAGTGTGTATCCCACAGGCTGCAGATGTAAGGTCAGTGTGTATCCCACAGGCTGCAGGTGTATGGTCAGTGTGTAACCTACAGGCTGCCGGTGTAAGGTCAGTGTGTATCCCACAGGCTGCAGATGTAAGGTCAGTGTGTCTCCTACAGGCTGCAGGTGTAAGGTCAGTGTGTTGGACACAGTTCCAGTCTGCGTTACCATCCCCTCCCCGATCTCGCTGTGGTGCCCTGTCTCCCGATGCTGACGATGCTGAGAGCCTCTCTCTGTTTCTGTTTCTCTTCCAGGGTATCCGACTGGACCTACCCCTTACCCCCCTGCCCAGCCCACCGCGTACCCCGTACCTCACTACGGCTTCGCTCCCGTCGCCGGACCGCCACAGCCCAGCTTCCCCCCCCACGAGGCTCCCCAGCCCCTCCCGCCACCCGGTTTCCTGCCTTACCCGTCTGCGCCCCCCGGCAACCCCCTCACCCCCCAGGGCGGCCACTACAGCGGCCCGGGCATCCACACCCCGCCATCGGGCCCTCCCCACGGGCGCCACGAAGAGGACCCTGGCATCGTCCAAGCCCCCTTGATGGGGGTCACCGGCGGACCCTCTTGTCTGGAGTACCTGGCACAGGTAAGCTTCCGCCATTGCCCGAATGGGCAGTGGGCATCTTAACTCGGCGCAAAGATTCAATTTGGGGAGGAGGGGATGAGGAGAGGCGTGGACGGTTTGGGGTGGGTGGGTGGGAGGGGGTTTTGGCAATGGGCGTGGGGTTAGTGTGAACAAGCCGACATTCCCTGAATTTTAAATTGGGGGGAGGGCCAACTGGACGGACAAGTTTATGCGAACGGCTTAAAGTAAAAGCTTTTGGGTCCCTTGACCCAGAAAGACATCAGCACGTCCTGCTGAAGCTTTATACACTGGTCTGGCCTCGGCACTCGGTGCAGTTAGGCCCCCAGACACTTTAATATGGCCCGTCGGCAAGGGGTGGGGTGCAGAGAAGATTTAGCTTTTTTTTTGGTAAATATTCATTCATGGGACATGGACATCGCTGGCTAGACCAGCATTGGCTGCCCATCCCTAATTGACCTGCTCAGAGAGGGGGTGTAGTTAAGAGCCAACCACATTCGCTGTGTGGGTCTGGAGTCATGTGTAGGCCAGACCGGGTAAGGAGGGCAGATTTCCCTTCCCTCAAAGGGGGGCATCAGTGAAGTTTTTATGATAAAAACAAAAAAACTGCAGATGCTGGAAATCCAAGACAGAAACAGAAATCCCTGGAAAAACTCAGCAGGTCTGGCAGCATCGGCGGAGAGGAGCACAGTTGACGTTTCGAGTCCTCATGACCCTCAATACATCGGTGATACTCTTCTCTGCCAAACCTGCTGAGTTTTGAACATGAGATTTTTATTGGATTCAAATTTCACCATCGGCCTTAGTAGGATTTGAACCCAGGTCCCCAGAGAATTACTTTGGGTCACCGAGCTAGTGACAGTACCACTACGCCACTGCCTCCCCCTGTTCTTGATTGGTACCAGAAGCCGTCATTTTACAACGATGAGGCCTTGTTCCAATGCTACTGGGGGTGTCCGATGAGGAGAGATTGAGTCGAATGGGCCGATATTCTATCAAGGGTTAGGAAGAACGCGATCGAGGTGATCTCACCATTGCCAGTGATGCCCGCGTCCATGAAAGAATCATTTTTAATAATACATAAATTCTCCTTCGACGGTGTAGATGTTGAGGGGCTCGAACGTTTGCAACTGGAGGTTGCAGCTGCAGGATTGGGGGGTGCCTGCCCCTTTTTGGACTGAGAGGAGGAGAAATGTCTTCATTCAGGGGGTTGTGAATCTTTGCAAATTCTCTCCCCCAGGGGGCTGTGGATTCTCAGCCGTTGCAGTCTATTCGAGACTGAGGTCGATAGATTCTTGGATACTTAAGGGGATTGATTGCTACTGGGTGGGGTGGGGTGGGGAGGGTGGTGGGTAGCGCTGTAAAGCGGAGTTGAGGTGGAAGATCACCTTTGATCTTATTGATGGGGCAGAACGAGCTCGGAGTGGGGGAGGGGGCGCGGAATGGCTGAACCTGCTTGGTTGTGAGGCGGGTGGGCACACCCTCCCGAGTATTCTCCTTTGCGAGGCGCCGTGTTCAGCTGTGGTCTGTGTTTGTCTGCAGATCGACCAAGTGCTCATCCATCAGAAGGTGGAGGTAGTGGAAGGTAAGGTGACCTACTCAAGCGATCCGGGCCACTGGGTCTTTTACTTTCTCTGTTCGTCTATGAGATGTGGGCGTCGCTGGCTAGGCCAGCACTGATCGCCCGCCCCTTAGTGCCCGCGACATGGCGGGTGGTCCCCTGGCTCTCCCGACCTTGGCCTCTCCCGGTGTCTCTCTGAACGCCCTCTCGATTGGAGGGGAGTGAACCAGGAAGGTGGTGGGGTGGGGAGAACCTTGCCATCTGATAGGCTAGCCAGAATTGGGGGAGAATGGGGGAGGCAGGGGGCAGCGACCCAGTGCCTCACCCTGTTGCTGGTCTTGTGACACGTTTGACCCCCACGGGTTCGCAGGAAGGGTTCCTCCTCGGTGCGTTTTGGAGTCAACCTCTGTGCCCACCAAAGGAGCAGGGGTGGGGGGGTGGGGGAAACCACTCACCCCATCAGCGCTTTGCAGTGGGAGTTAGGGTCAGCTTCATTCCCCCCGACCTCCTTAAGACCCCTCACGGCGCCACTGACGACTCAAAGCTTTGTTACGTTGACCTGTCGCTATGGGCCGAACCTGCCTTGGCATGGCCCTTTAATAACCACGTGAGGCAGTGGGGAAAGGGGGTAGTGCCCACCCAAAGGGTTGGGCCCTTTTCACGATGCGGTGGGACCATTGGGGGCAAGGCCCTTTAATGATGGGATGAGACCCTGAGGGGGGCGGGGGGTGCAGGGTCCCTTTAAGGATGGTATCAGGTCGTTGGGGGGAGTGTCCTTTCATGACAGGGTGAAATCATGGGCCCTTATTTCTATAAAGGATATACTTACATCGGAAGCAGCTCGGAGAGGGTTCACTTGGCTGATTCCTGGGGTGAAGGGGTTTATCCCGTGAGGAAAGGTTGGGGCCTGTACCCATCGGAGTTTAGGAAAACAGGAGGCGACCTTATTGAAACATATCAGATTCTGAGGGGAGGTGAGAGGTCGGATGCTGACCCCTCGCGGGGTCAATCAAGAACTAGGGGCCAAATTTAAAAATTAGGGGCCTCCCGTGTAAGGTGGAGGTGAGGAGAATTGTTTTGTCTCAGAGGGTCGGTCAGTCTGTGGAACTCTCTCCCCCACCCCCCGGAGAGCAGTGGAGGCCGGGTCACTGACTATGCTCAAGGCCGAGTTTGACCGACCTTTTGGTGGACGAGGGGGTCGAAGGTTATGGGGGAACAGGCAGGAAAGTGGAGTTGAGGCCACAGTCAGATCAGGCATTGATCGCATCGAATGGCGGAGCAGGCCCGAGGGGCCGAATGGCCTACTCCTGCTCCTTTTTTTGAGTTTAATGATAGGTCCTGGGATCAAGGCCCATTGCTAAAGATCCTTGAGACAGGTTAATGATGACGTTGGACAGCTGGGGTGGAGGTGGGGGGAGGTGGGGGAGATCCGGGGTTTCAGGGCACCTTTATTTAAGGTGAGAAGACAGGGTCCCTTTAATGGCTCCGACCTGTACTTTTCCAGCTATCTTCAGTTTTGAGACCAAGAACAAATATGTGATCAAGAACAGCCTGGGCCAGAAGATCTACACTGCCAAGGAGAAGAGTGACTGCTGCACCAGGAATTGCTGTGGTTCCCTGCGCTATTTCGACATGAAGCTGATGGACAACATGGACAGAGAGGTCATCCACCTGGTGCGGCCCTTCAAGTGTGTCAGTTGCTGGTTCCCTTGCTGCCTCCAGGAGGTGTGTTGCTTTTATTTGTTCGTGGGCTGGGGGCGTCGCTGGCTAGGCCCGCATTTGTTCCCCATTCCCTAGTTTCCCCTTGAACTCACGCCAGTTCAAAGGGCGTTTGAGAGTCAACCCACATTTGCTGTGGGCCTGGAATCACATGTAGGCCAGACCGGGTAAGGACGGGCAGATTTCCTTCCCTAAAGGGGGCAATAGTGAGCCAGGCAGCGGTTTCACGGTCATCCTTAGACTTTTAATTCCATATTTTGTTTTATTGGATTCAAAGTTCACCATCTGCCGTGGTGGGATTTGAACCCTGGTTCCCCCCAGAGAATTACCCCGGGTCTCTGGATCATTCGTCCAGCGACAACACCACCACCTCCGGGCGGGTCTCGCTGCCAGGCCTCGGACTCGGGTCAGTGGCAAAGGATCCACCCATTCGCCTGAACTCCCGAGCACTTGCGGCGCCACCACTGCTGGGGAGGATGTAATTACAGCGTGACATGTTTACATAGGCAGTTGCGAACACCAACAGCGAACTTGCATTCACGTAGCGCCTTTGACGTGGGACAAATGACCTCGCAGTGGGATTTATCAGACGAAATTTGACACCGAACCACGTCAGGAGGGCAGGGGAACCGAGAGCTCGGTCCCGTGAGAGATCGGTTATAAGGGGCGCCTGGGGAACAGGCTTGAGCAGGGGGCCTCACCCTAACGCCTCCTGACAAAGACTCCCGACTGCGCCGTGCACTCCCTCGAGTCTGCACCGGAGGCGTCGGAGTAGATTCTGCGGCCCGGAGTGGGGCTTGAACCCACGGCCTTGGGTGGCGCGAGCGCTCCCCACCACTGAGCTGCGGTGAACACCCTCCAACGTGGATCCTCTCCCATCCGATCGCCGCATAGCCACAGGCGAGCGGAATTGAGATTCCGGGCGGTCAAAACCTCCCCCACCGCCCCCACCCCCTCTTCAAGCCCACCGTTTCCAAACCGGTTACTAGGCGAGGCCTACGCGGAGTGACTCATCCTCTCGATCCCAGCTCCTCCCTTAGTGTGTCAGTAAACCCCCCGACTAACCCCCTCCTCTCTCCTCTGCCTTGGAACTGAGCATGGGGAGAGGGGTGGGGGGCAGGGGTGAGACCCTCCCCCCGACCCTGATGTAGGCCCGAGACTGCTGAGACGCACTCCTCAGCCCCCCGACCACCGAGGGGAGCCCTGGTTTCCTCGGAGGTAGGCCGGCCGGGAGTAGCTTGTTTGGGGCCTGGTCCTGACTCACTGCGGTGGGGGGGGCGGGGGGGGTGTACGGCTCCCCAGGTAGTCGGCCCAGTAAACCTGTCGTGCAGATGCGGCTTGGAGAGATGAGGCCCAGGCCTTGGGTTCTCCTAAGTGCGGAGAAGGTTTAATCCAGGCCTTGGAAAACCATGAGGGGCTTTTGATGGGGTAGGTGAGGGCTGGGTGGGGCGGGGGGGAAACTGATTCGAACGTGGTTTCTAGAAAGGGGGTTGATGAGCGGGGCAGAGATTTAAGATCATTTGGTAAAAAGAGCCACAGGGGAAGGTGAGGAGATTTATTTATTTTTTTATACACACACAGCGAGTTGGAGGGCGCTGCCTGAGAGGGTGGAGGAAGCGGATTCAACAGGAACTTTCCAAAGGGGGATAAATATTTGAAGGGGGAGGGAGGGAAATTTTCCAGAGGCCAGGCAAGGGGGAAGAGAGAGCAGAATAAAGAAAACAGGCTTGCATTGATATAGCACCTTACCCCACCCCAATTAAGCACTTAACAGCCAATGATGCGCTTTTTTTTTGATGTGTCGTGAGGTGGGAAACCGGGCCAGCCAATTTATGCACAGCACGATCCCGCCACTCGCAATGTGAATCGTGAGGCAATCGTCTGACGTTGGTTGTGGGGGATCAATGTTGCCCACGGCTTCTTCAAAAGAGCGACTGTGGCACTTTCACGTCAACCTGAAGGGAGCAGACTGCGTTTTAACGGCCCACGATCCAAACAGCAGTGCCGCTGACAGTGCGGCACTCCCTCGGCGCCGGTCACTGCGAGGGACAGCCTTGATTTTCGCGCCCAAGGCCCCCCCCCGGAGTGGGACTTGAACTGGGAGCCTTCTGACGCAGAGGCAAGAGAGCCATGGCCGACTCCCTGCTCCCCGCGTCGAGGTGGTGGTGGGGTAGCGCGGGTAACGGGGAAGAACTTAATTGGATAGCTCTGAGCTAGGAAGGGTTAGATGGGCCACCTGGCCTCCTTCTGTGATTCTATCATCCAATGACCACACCAGCCCCTGCAATCCTTCAAATTAATGCCCAGGGAGCTTTTTAGGGTTGAGTCGAGGGCCTGACGTACCCAGTGGGGCTCTTTGAAGAAAAGTGGCCTCCCTCAGCGGCCACCATCGCCGGTGTCAGTGGGGCCATTTGACTGGGTGGGGTGTCACAACAGGGTTTGGCATCACAACAGGGTTTGACCCCCCAACAGGTGCGTGCCACCCAGACAGGGTGACCTGTGGTCCTGAGGCCAATGAGGGAGGGAGGGTGGTGTGCCGCACTGGACGCCAGCAAAGCCGCCCTCGGCCACGGCGCGTTGGTAACTGCCCCGTTCTCGTCCCCGCAGCTGGAGGTGCAGTCACCGCCCGGGACCACCATCGGCTACGTGAAGCAGACTTGGCACCCCTGCCTGCCCAAGTTCTCCGTCCAAAACGTGGAGAGGGAGACGGTCCTGAGGATCGTGGGGCCCTGCTTTGCCTGCAACTGCTGCGGTGACATCAATTTCGAAGTAAGTCCGGGCAGGGGGGTGGGGGCTGGGGTGAGGGGGGGCGGCGGGGGAGGGGGAGGGAGGTGGAGGGGTCTGGTGTGGTAGTGGAGGTGGGGGTTGTTGGAGGAGAGGGGGTGGTGGAACAAAAGTGTGGGAGGGAAGAGGGTAGAGATGAGGGTTGGCAGTGGAGGGGGTTAGGGCAGAGGGTAGAGGTGAGGGTTGGCAGTGGGGTGGTGAGAGGGCAGAGGGTAGAGGTGAGGGTTGGCAGTGGGGGGTGAGAGGGCAGAGGGTAGAGGTGAAGGTTGACAGTGGGGGGGTGGCGAGAGGGCAGAGGGTAGACGTGAGGGTTGGCAGTGGGGGTGAGGTGGGAGGTCAGAGGGTAGAGGTGAGGGTTGGTAGTGGGGTGGTGGGAGTGTAGAGGTGAGGGTTGGCAGTGGGGGGGTGAGAGGGCAGAGGGTAGAGGTGAGGGTTGACAGTGGGGGGGGGTGGGAGGTCAGAGGGTAGAGGTGAGGGTTGACAGTGGGGGCGGTGGGAGGTCAGAGGGTAGAGGTGAGGGTTGGCAGTGGGTGTGAGATGGGAGGTCAGAGGGTAGAGGTGAGGGTTGACAGTGGGGGCGGTGGGAGGTCAGAGGGTAGAGGTGAGGGTTGGCAGTGGGTGTGAGATGGGAGGTCAGAGGGTAGAGGTGAGGGTTGGCAGTGGGGGTGAGGTGGGAGGTCAGAGGGTAGAGGTGAGGGTTGACAGTGGGGGTGAGGTGGGAGGTCAGAGGGTAGAGGTGAGGGTTGACAGTGGGGGGGTGGGAGGTCAGAGGGTAGAGGTGAGGGTTGACAGTGGGGGCGGTGGGAGGTCAGAGGGTAGAGGTGAGGGTTGACAGTGGGGGGGTGGGAGGTCAGAGGGTAGAGGTGAGGGTTGGCAGTGGGGGTGAGGTGGGAGGTCAGAGGGTAGAGGTGAGGGTTGACAGTGGGGGTGAGGTGGGAGGTCAGAGGGTAGAGGTGAGGGTTGACAGTGGGGGGGTGGGAGGTCAGAGGGTAGAGGTGAGAGTTGGCAGGAGAGGGGTTGGTGGGAGGAGGGGCGATGGGGGGCAGGGGAAGGTGAAGGGGGGTTGTGGGCAGACAGAATGAGCATCGGGTTTTAACACTGCATTTCCATGAGCTGAGAATATGCTGCGGGGCCTGTTTTGAAGCCTCGTCACTGCTGTAAAGCAGGAAACACCAGTTTAAGCACAGCAAGATCCCACAGACATCTCATGATCCAAACAACAGTGCCGCTGACGCTGCAGAACTCCCTCAGCACTTGCACTGGAACGTCAAGCGCTGGAGGGGGAACTTGAGCCCAGAACCCACTCAACGCAGAGGCAAGGGGGCTAGGCGCTCAGCGATGGCTGAATTCCCGTTCCCACACTGGGGAGGTTGGCGGGGGCTGGCTGGTGGTGGAATTTAAGTGGATAGCTCTGAGGCAAGAGAGGTCCGAGGGGGTCACATGGCCCCATTTTGTGCTGTATGATCCTTTCAGCCAATGAGCACACCAGCCGCTGCAATCCTTCAAATCGGTGCCATTGGGATCTGGTTATGATTGGGTCAAGGGCCTGTTCGAGTGGACGCTACGTGGCCCATGGGACTGTCTGAAGGGAAGTGGCCTTCCTCAGCGGTCACCATCGTGGGTGTCAGTGGGGTCGATCGTCGGAGCAAAGTGACCATGTCCCAGGTGATCTGTTTGTGTGAGCTGTGGGATGAGTGATAAATATTTCGTCAAGGACACTAGGAAAAGGACACCTGCCATTCTATCCCAATGGATCTTCTACCTAGGTCAACCCGAGGGGCCAGACAAGGTCTGGATAAAACATTAACTTATTGCCTCATGATGAGCCTGGGAACCATCTGTTCTATGCCTCCATCCTTGATACAAAGAGCTTTACAGACTTTGGACAACTCTAGACCAATAGGGCTTCCCCTTACTGATTTCGCCCCCTCTAGCTACGGACACGCACTCAATTCTGTCCCAATCTTTCCTCTCCACATGAGACAGGATAAGGAATATCTTCCAGTGTCTGTGACTGCCAAGGCTGGTAGTGAAGAATTCAGGCTTGGTCAAAAACTCAGCCATCCCAGACCAAGCAGCACAGTGACGCTGAGGGAAAGAGTTACAGTGAGGGGTGTGGGGTATATCAGAGGGTGTTACAGTGAGGAGTGTAGGGTATATCAGAGAATGTTACAGTGAGGGGTGTGGGGTATATCAGAGAGTGTTACAGTGAGGGGTGTGGGGTATATCAGAGTGTTACAGTGAGGGGTGTGGGGTATATCAGAGAGTGTTACAGTGAGGGGTGTCGGGTATTTCGGAGAGTGTTACAGTGAGGGGTGTGGGGTATATCAGAGTGTTACAGTGAAGGGTGTGGGGTATATCAGAGTGTTAAAGTGAGGGGTGTGGGGTATATCAGAGTGTTACAGTGAGGGGTGTGGGGTATATCAGAGAGTGTTACAGTGAGGGGTGTGGGGTATATCGGAGAGTGTTAAAGTGAGGGGTGTGGGGTATATCAGAGAGTGTTACAGTGAGGGGTGTGGGGTATATCAGAGAGTGTTACAGTGAGGGGTGTGGGGTATATCAGCGAGTGTTACAGTGAGGGGTGTGGGGTATATCAGAGAGTGTTACAGTGAGGGGTGTGGGGTATATCAGAGAGTGTTACAGTGAGGGGTGTGGGGTATATCAGAGAGTGTTACAGTGAGGGGTGTGGGGTATATCAGAGAGTGTTACAGTGAGGGGTGTGGGGTATATCAGAGAGTGTTACAGTGAGGGGTGTGGGGTATATCAGTGTTACAGTGAGGCGTGTGGGGTATATCAGAGAGTGTTACAGTGAGGGGTGCGGATTATATCAGGGATTTACAGTGTGGGATGTGGATTATATCGGGGTTTTACTGTGAGGGGTGCGGATTATATCAAGGTTTTACAGTGAGGGGTGCGGAATATATCAGGGTTTTACAGTGAGGGGTGTGGATTATATCAGCGTTTTACAGTGAGGGGTGTGGTTTATATCAGGGTTTTACATTGAGGGGTGTGGATTATATCAGCGTTTTACAGTGAGGGGTGTGGTTTATATCAGGGTTTACAGTGAGGGGTGTGGATTATATCAGCGTTTTACAGTGAGGGGTGTGGTTTATATCAGGGTTTACAGTGAGGGGTGTGGATTATATCAGCGTTTTACAGTGAGGGGTGTGGATTATATCAGCGTTTTACAGTGAGGGGTGTGGATTATATCAGCGTTTTACAGTGAAGGGTGTGGTTTATATCAACGTTTTACAGTGAGGGGTGTGGATTATATCAGCGTTTTACAGTGAGGGGTGTGGTTTATATCAGCGTTTTACAGTGAGGGGTGCGGATTATATCAGGGTTTTACAGTGAGGGGTGTGGATTATATCAGGGTTTTACAGTGAGGGGTGCGGATTATATCAGGGTTTTACAGTGAGGGGTGTGAATTATATCAGGGTTTACAGTGAGGGGTGCGGATTATATCAGGGTTTTACAGTGAGGGGTGTGGATTATATCGGGTTTCACAGTGAGGGGTGCGGATTATATCAGGGTTTTACAGTGAGGGGTGTGGATTATATCGGGTTTCACAGTGAGGGGTGCGGATTATATCGGGGTTTCACTGCGAGGGGTGTGGATTATATCGGGGTGTTACAGTGAGGGGTGTGGATTATATCAGGGTTTACAGTGAGGGGTGCGGATTATATCAGTGTTTACAGTGAGGGGTGTGGATTATATCAGGGTTTACAGTGAGGGGTGTGGATTATATCTGGGTTTTACAGTGAGGGGTGTGGTTTATATCTGGGTTTTACAGTGAGGGGTGTGGTTTATATCGGGTTTTTACAGTGAGGGGTGTGGATTATATCTGGGTTTTACAGTGAGGTGTGTAGATTATATCGGGTTTTTACAGTGAGGGGTGTGGATTATATCTGGGTTTTACAGTGAGGGGTGTGGTTTATATCGGGGTTTTACAGTGAGGGGTGCGGATTATATCAGGGTTTACAGTGAGGGGTGTGGATTATATCTGGGTTTTACAGTGAGGGGTGTGGATTATATCTGGGTTTTACAGTGAGGGGTGCGGATTATATCTGGGTTTTACAGTGAGGGGTGTGTGTTATACTGGGTTTTACAGTGAGGGGTGTGGTTTATATCGGGTTTTTACAGTGAGGGGTGTGGATTATATCTGGGTTTTACAGTGAGGTGTGTAGATTATATCGGGTTTTTACAGTGAGGGGTGTGGATTATATCTGGGTTTTACAGTGAGGGGTGTGGTTTATATCGGGGTTTTACAGTGAGGGGTGCGGATTATATCAGGGTTTACAGTGAGGGGTGTGGATTATATCTGGGTTTTACAGTGAGGGGTGTGGATTATATCTGGGTTTTACAGTGAGGGGTGCGGATTATATCTGGGTTTTACAGTGAGGGGTGTGTGTTATACTGGGTTTTATAGTGAGGGGTGTGGGTTATATCTGGGTTTTACAGTGAGGGGTGCGGATTATATCAGGGTTTTACAGTGAGGGGTGCGGATTATATCAGTGTGTGTGTCTGTTGCAGGTGAAGCCTCCAAATGAGTCGAGGAGTATTGGCCGGATCAGTAAGCAGTGGAGTGGTTTACTGAAGGAGGTGCTGACGGACGCTGATAATTTCGGAGTACAATTCCCCATGGACCTCGATGTGAAGGTCAAGGCGATTCTGATCGGAGCCTGTTTTCTCATCGTAAGTACCAGACGCCCAGTGACCGCTCAGCCTGTCCACTGCCACACTGGCAATGTCATGGGCAATTTAATGTTCCCCCACAACCACATTTCATCTAAAGCCTCGTCACGTAACTTAACCTGACTCCGCTGACGATTGCACAATGTTCAGCACCATTCGCGACTCCTCAGATACTGAAGCAGCCCATGTCCAAATGCAGCAAGACCTGGACAATATCCAGGCTTGGGCTGACAAGTGGCCAGTAACATTCGCGCCACACAAGTGCCAGGAAATGACCATCTCCAGCAAGAGGGAATCCAACCATCGCCCCATGACATTCAATGGCATTAACATCACCAAAGATTAATACACACGATAAGATCATACGGAGTTAGTGGTAATATATTAATGTGGATAGAGGATTGGCTAACCAACAGAAAGCAGAGTCGGGATAAATGGGTCCTTTTCTGAATGGCAAGCTGTAACTAGCGGGGTGCCACAGGGTTTGGTCCTTGGGGTCCCAACTATTTACAATCTATATTAATGACTTGGATTCAGGGATAGAAGGTACTATAGCTAAATTTGCAGATGACACCAAAACAGGCGGGAAAGTAAGTTGCAATAAAGAAATAAGAAATGTACAAATGGACATGGACAGGTTAGGTGAATGGGCAGATGGAGTGTAACGTGAATAAGTGTGAGATTATCCATTTTGGTCGGAAGAATAAAAAGGTGACTTATTATTTAAATGGAGAGAAACTTCAGAATGCTTCAGTGCAGAGGGATCTGGGTGTCCTCGTGCATGAATTGCTGAAAGCTAGTATGCAGGTACAGCAGGTAATAAGGAAGGCAAATGGAATTTTGGCATTTTTTGCTAAAGGAATAGAGTATAAAAATAGGGAAGTGTTGTTGCAACTGTACAAGGTATTGGTGAGACTGCACCTGGAGTACTGTGCACAGTTTTGGTCTCCTTACTTGAGGAAGGATGTAGTTACACTGGAGGCGGTTCAGAGGAGGTTCACTAGATTGATTCCAGAGATGCGGGGCTTGTCTTATGAGGAGAGATTGAGCAGTTTAGGCCTATACTCACTAGAGTTTAGAAGGATGAGAGGAGATCTAATTGAGGTATATAAGATGCTAAAGGGAATAGACAAAGTAGACGTGGAGCGGATGTTTCCCCTTGTGGGGCATTCTAGAACGAGAGGCCATAGTTTTAGGCTAAGGGGCGGTAGATTTAAATCAGAGATGAGGAGGAATTACTTTTCTCAAAGGGTCGTGAATCTGTGGAATTCACTACCTCAGAGTGCAGTGGATGCCGGGACGCTGAATAAATTTAAGGAGGAGATAGACAGATTTTTAATGAGTAACGGGTTGAAAGGTTATGGGGAGAGGGCGGGAAATTGGAGTTGAGGCCAAAATGGGATCAGCCATGATCGTATTGAATGGCCGGGCAGGCTCGAGGGACTGAATCTCTTACTCCTGCTCCTAGTTCTTATGTTCTTATCACTGAACCTCCCACCATCAACTGAACTGGGACCAGCCATATAAATCCTGTGGCTACAAGAGCAGGTCAGAGGCTGGGAATCCTGCAGCGAGTAACTCACTTCCTGACTCCCCAAAGCCTGTCCACCATCTACAAGGCACAAGTCAGGAGTGTGATGGAATACTCTCCACTTGCCTGGATGAGTGCAGCTCCCACAACACTCAAGAAGCTTGACACCATCCAGGACAAAGCAGCCCCGCTTGATGGGCCATCCACAAACATTCACTCCCTCCACCACCGACGCACAGTAGCAGCAGTGTGTGTACCATCTACAAGATGCACTGCAGACACTCACCAAGGCTCCTTAGACAGCACCTTCCACGACCACTACCATCTAGAAGGACAAGGGCAGCAGACACATGGGGACACCACCACCTGGAAGTTCCCCTCCAAGTCACTCACCATCCTGACTTGGAAATATATCGGCCGTTCCTTCACTGTTGCTGGGTCAAAATCCTGGAACTCTCTCTCTAACAGCACTATGGCTGTACCTACACCACACGGACTACAGCGGTTCAAGAAGACAGCTCACCACCACCTTCTCAAGGGGCAATTACAAATGGACAATAAATGCTGGCCCAGCCTGAGACGCCCACATCCCGTGAATGTATTACAGAAAATACAGGACATGTATACCATCCATACCCAACGGGAATACAAGGAGCAGCTGTTTCATCTTCCTTAGCCCACCGTCCATTCTGAGATGCACTGAGGCCCATCTAGACCTGGCACAGTGTTCCTGGTCCCAAACACACACACATCCATCCGCTGCCGGAGACCTGATGGGCCTCCTGCCCTGCTGTATGTTCCTCTGGTCTCTGGGACCAGGAGTAAAAACAGCGCGCCAATCCTGGAATTAGAGGAATTCATGGCCGGAAGAGTCTATTCGACACATGGAGCCCCGATTGACTCTGTCTCCACCACCCCTTCAGGCAGCACAGTCCAGACCCTAACCACTCACTGCGCAAACCACTTTTTCCTCCTATTGCCTCTGGTTCGTTAGCCAATCACCTTCAATCTGCTTCCTTTTTATCAATCCTTCAGCCATTGGAAACAGTCCATCCTCACTTACCCCATCAAAACCCCCTTGAATGCCTCTATTGAACCTCCTCTTAGCCTTCTCTGCTCTAAGCAGAACCTGGGCTACTTCAGTCTACCCCCGTGGCAAATTCAAAATACCGACTGCCCCCAACCAGCCCGTGCTTGCAAAACTAGTGTCCAACATTAGACGTGATTCCGCGATTGGACAGCACTTACTGAACAATCCTGATTGCGCTAAGAATGACACTAATAACCTATTTAAGATTACCAGTCAAACTCGCAGTGTGGCTCACTTACACATGCTAGAAGCTACATATATTCACACACACTGTCCTCTGCTGACAGAAAGAGCACGTCCACGCGTTGCACCTTTTTCAACTGAACAAAATCTTGGGGGCACAGCCATTCCCTGGTTCATTCCCCATGGCAATGCCTTGACCAATCAGAGGAGTTTGAATTTAAACAAAGCCCTGGCAGTTAAACGTTCCCTGGTGCATTCTCCGTGACCACGTTTCTACCAACCAGCCTACCAAACAGCACTCTCTTCCCATGCAGTACGAATTGTTGTTCCCTGCAGAGTTGGTATTCCCCGACTAATTCTGTTCGATCTTTCCTCAGGATTTCATGTTCTTCGAAAGAGGGAAAAGCCACCAGCAGCGAGATGGAGTGTGGCAATAGGGCTGGCGCCGCCAACCATTGGCCAACGAGGTGAAGAGCAGGTGACCAAATTTTGCAGCCTTCAAAAGAGATTCTGACGCCCCATCGCTAAAGACTTGGAGACACGGGAAAAGGAGCAGATTATCATCACCCTATGGCCGAGGCCAGTTTACACGAGACCTGAGGTTCCTCCCATCTTGGACCGACGTCGCCCTCACTGGGAGGGATGAGGCAGTTTGGGTGGGAGGGGCTGTTACTGGGGGATCAGAAACAGAAGTAGCCCCTCTCGGGCATACCCAACGTGCTCGTGAGTGGCACAGATCCCCTTCCGTTTTTTAAAACCAAGCCCCCGACACATCCAGTATCCTGACCTCTGTCTGCAGCCGTCACCAGAAGGTACAATATTTCCTCGCGTCCATTGGAGCAGAAGACTGCCCTGAAGACCATCAGTAACTCCAACAGCTTCTCTCCCGAGTGTCCATGAGCTGAACTGGACGTGGAAGGGTGCAAATGGGGAACAAAATGTACCCTTGCGGAAAACCGTAAACCAAAGATGTATTCTCTTCACCCCCACACTTTCACCCACCGTTGACCCCCATCCACCCCACCCCCCCTTCCCCCTTCCCCACCCACTCCAATGCTTTGGTTCTTTATTAAAACTGAGACCCCCCACCGGGGAACAAACTTTAAGGATTGAGCAACCAACGTCCAACCGACATGATCCATGGACCCGCTCCCTTAATCTGCATGATCCAATCAATGATTTTGGGGAAAAGGCAACTTCCGATTGGAGAGTAAAAAATCAGTTGCTTGGACCAGAATCTGTGAGGGGATAATTGCTGTGGGCATGTACAGAGTCACTGTTTATTCAGCAGGGTAAGGATTACTCTGTGGAACTGTACAGAGTCACTGTTTATTCAGCAGGGTAAGGGTTACTCACTGTGGAACTGTACAGAGTCACTGTTTATTCAGCAGGGTAAGGGTTACTCACTGTGGAACTGTACAGAGTCACTGTTTATTCAGCAGGGTAAGGGTTACTCACTGTGGAACTGTACAGAGTCACTGTTTATTCAGCAGGGTAAGGGTTACTCACTGTGGAACTGTACAGAGTCACTGTTTATTCAGCAGGGTAAGGATTACTCTGTGGAACTGTACAGAGTCACTTTATTCAGTAGGGTAAGGATTACTCTGTGGAACTGTACAGAGTCACTGTTTATTCAGCAGGGTAAGGGTTACTCACTGTGTAACTGTACAGAGTCACTTTATTCAGTAGGGTAAGGATTACTCTGTGGAACTGTACAGAGTCACTGTTTATTTAGCAGGTTGAGTTTGAAGAATTGCCTATTACAGTGTCCCCAATAAGGTTTAACAAAACCAGGCTATAGGATGAAAGTGATGATGCAAGACAGGGTAGGAGGGAGATGCAGGAGAAATGGATTACTGCTGGAGAGAGAGAGAGAGGTGGAAGGGGAAGGGGTTAAAATAGGGGAGAAGGGGAGAGAGTGAGGGAAAGGTGGTAGGGTGGGGGACAGGGAGAGACAGAGCAAAGGGACAGGGGGAGTTTTTTTTTCTTTCCTGGGATGTGGGCTAAGCCAGCATTTATTGCCCATCCCTAATTGCCCTTGTTCCTAGAGCATTTAAGAGCCAACCACATTACTGTGTGGGTCTGGAGTCACATATAGGCCAGACCAGGTAAGGACAGCAGATTTCCCTCCCTAAAGGGGCATTAGTGAACCAGGTGGGTTTTTATGAAAGTCGGCAATGGTTTCGAGGTCACCATCAGATTTCCAATTCCTGGTTTTTATTGAATTCACATCTGCTGTGG
Organism: Cetorhinus maximus; assembly: GCF_964194155.1. NCBI lineage: Eukaryota > Metazoa > Chordata > Chondrichthyes > Lamniformes > Cetorhinidae > Cetorhinus > Cetorhinus maximus. The sequence goes on from NW_027596817.1 coordinate 127,278, forward strand.
TGGGATTTGAACCCAGGTCCCCAGACCACTGCCCTGGGGGTCTCTGAATTATTGGTTAACTGACAATACCACTATGCCAACACCTCCTCTAATGTGGGAGAGCGGGGAGAGGGAGAGAATGTGGGGTGGAGGGAGGGAGAGAGAGAGAGTGAAGGGAGGGGGGGAGAGCGGGGAGAGGGAGTGAGTGTGGGGTGGAGGGAGGGAGAGAGAGAGAGCGAGCGAAGGGAGGGGGGAGAGCGGGGAGGGAGAGAGTGTGGGGTGGAGGGAGGGAGAGAGAGAGAGTGAAGGGAGGGGGGGAGAGCGGGGAGAGGGAGAGAGTGTGGGGTGGAGGGAGGGAGAGAGAGCGAGCGAAGGGAGGGAGGAGAGTGGGGAGAGGGAGGGAGAGAGTGTGGGGTGGAGGGAGGGAGAGAGAGCGAGTGAGGGGAGGGGGGAAAGCGGGGAGAGGGAGACTATGTGAGGGACAGGGAGAGAATGAAAGGGAGGCAGGAGAGTGGGGGAGAGGGAGAGAAAGTTGGTGGAGAGAGAGAGGGAAGGAAAAAGCATGAGAAGAGAAGAGAGCGAGGGGAAGGGGGGAAGTTTAGGGACAAAGAGAATCAAGAGAAAAGGAGATTTTATCAACCAGCTGGGACGTTGTTGTGTGACTCTGGAGTGTGCTCGAGAGGCGACGGGCGCTGCATTTCCCAACGGATCGGATCGACCTCCCAGCCAATCATCTCCTGAGAAAGGCCCGATTCTGATTCGCAAGAGCCAGGGGCTGGGAATTCCGATGTTCCAACACCCTCTCTGGCTTGGCCTGCGCTGGGAGTGAGGCCTGGAGATGATAAAATTGGGTTCGGTCAAACTCCGGGGAGGGGGAGGGGGTGGGGGTGGGGAAATGTCATTGTGGAATCACTCGTGTGACTGCGCTCGATCAGCCAAAACATATTGGACACCAAAGCTTAGGAGGCCTTTTTTTTTAATTTTTCGCTTGCATATATTGTTCTTTTGCTGGAATATCTTGGGCGCTACACCCTCTGGAATATGGCCCCAAATGCTACATGGGACAATAAGCGGGATTGCAATGAACTTTGACCTGCAGCCAGGCGTCTGTCCGAACCCAGTGGGCCGGAAGGCTTGGGAGAGGCTTCATGAAGGGGCCAGCGTGATTTGGGGGTGGGTTTTGCCAACTCTGGCTCAGCGCGTTCCTGGAGGTTTTGCCCACCACGACTACCCACCTCAAACGCCCGCCCGTGTCCGCACCACAAACTCCGGCCATCGGTCACCCCCCCCGCCCCCAGCCTAACGGAGGCCCATCTCCCCCCAACACGGGTAACTGGACTCTGCACTGCCTGACTCACCGCGCGTTTAAACAGCCTTTTCTAACCCTGTTTTTCGATACCTTTGCGACTAATAAAACCGAAGAGTTCAAAGAGCAATATTTACGCACGACCTCGTCTGAGTGCCTCTTTTGTGGTTTCTTGCGCTCGGCGCCGGTGGCCTGGGGATGAGGGTTTCGTTCTTGGCCTCGGTGACCCTTCTCAAACCGGGGTCCGGGGGTGCCGGGGAGCAGCGGGAAGGTTCTGTCAGTGCAACGTCTCCCAACCCGTGGCGAGGAAAGGGCACTTCTTCCAGACTCATGGCACGGTGGGTGTACCCACGCCGCACGGACTGCAGCGGCTCGAGAAGGCATCTCGCCACCACCTCCTCGGGGGGCAATAAATGCCGGCCCGGCCCACGACACCCACATAAGACATAGGAGCAGAAATTAGGCCATTCGGCCCATCGAGTCTGCTCCGCCATTCAATCATGGCTGATAAGTTTCTCAATCCCATTCTCCCGCCTTCTCCCCGTAACCTTTGATCCCCTTACCAATCAAGAACCTATCTATCTCGGTCTTAAATACACTCAATGACCTGGCCTCCACAGCCTTCTGTGGCAATGAATTCCATAGATTCACCACTCTCTGGCTGAAGAAGTTTCTCCTCATCTCTGTTCTAAAAGGTCTTCCCTTGACTCTGAGGCTGTGCCCTCGGGTCCTAGTCTCTCCTACTAATGGAAACATCTTCCCCACGTCCACTCTGTCCAGGCCTTTCAGTATTCTGTAAGTTTCAATCAGATCCCCCCTCATCCTTCTAAACTCCATCGAGTATAGACCTGGGGTCCCGTGAATGAATTCAGAAAAATGGCAGAGGAACAGAGAAACTAGGAGCAGGAGTAGTCCATTCGGCCCTTCGAGCCTGCTCCACCATTCAATATGATCATGGCTGATCCTCTATCTCAACGCCGTACTCCCGCCCTCTCCCCATACCCCTCCATGCCCCTAACGTCCAAAAATTTATCAATTCCTTTCTCGACTATACCCAGTGACTTAGCCCCCGCAGTCTCTGTGGTAGAGAATTCCACAGGTTGACCACCCTCCGGGTGAAGAGATTTTTCCTCATCTCAGTCCTGAATGGCCTACCCCGTATCCTGAGACTGTGGCCCCTGGTTCTAGACTCCCCCCAACCAGGGGAAACATCCTCCCTGCATCCAGTCTGTCCGGCCCTGTTAGAATTTTATATGTTTCAATCAGATCCCCTCTCATTCTTCTAAACTCTAGTGAATCCAGGCCTAGTCCGAACCAATCTCTCCACATACGACACCTGCCACCCCCGATATCAGCCTGGTGAACCTTCGCTGCACTCCCTCGATGGCGAGTTTACCCTTTCTGAGGCAGAGAACGGCACCATCGCCATTTTGTGGAGCCCGCCAAAACCCTTTGTCTCGGAGGCAACAGCTACGCCATCTTGAAAACCTGTAAACTCCTTTTTTTTAATGGTTCCTGGCCAATCCACACCTCTTTGGTGGATTACTGCCACCTACTATATCGGAGGAAGAGGTGCAATGCAATGCCCGGCACCTCCCCAGTCATCGCAGCCTCATTGGATGCCACGGTCACTGGCAGAGGGGCGCAGGAGCTGCTGCCCTCATCCGGAGTGCCCTGAGAGGTGCCCGCAGAGACGACAGGCAGCTCGTGTGCCAACGTGAGGTCACTCTGGGCCTCCCTGCTCACCATTGACGGATGGGCACCTAGTTGGGATACTGGGTGCCTCCATCTCCCACATGGACACTGACCACCGGAGTTCAGTGCCTGTGTGAGGGTTTGCAGGTCCCAGCGCAACCCCAGGAGCCCCTGATTCTGTCCCTGGAGCTGCCTCTCCATGAGAGACGCCACTCTCTCAATGGAGGAGACAGTGCGCTCGGCCATGAGGGTCAACGCAGTGCTCACGCTCCACATGGACTCCTCCATAATGGAGACCACGGCACGCAGACCCTCATGGATCTCCGCCAGATCCTCCCGCACATCCCGCTGGACATCCAGCACCTGCCGCCTAATGGACGAATCCAGAGGCCCATCATCTGCCTTCGACTGAGCATCGTCCTGGTCTCCGGCAGCCCTCTGACTGCCGGCGCCCTCTTAGAGACGCACACACAATTTAAAAATGTCCTAAAAGCATTACTAAAACACCCTTTACATGGAGCACATTCACGCGAGCAGGGTTCCATGCGCTATGGTAGCGTAGCGGTTAGGCAACTGGACAAGTAACCCTGTAGGCCTCGACCCATGACCCAACAGCATGAATTCAAATACCACCATCGCCGCTGAGGGAAATTTAAACCTAATTAAGGTAAATCTAAATCAATAGTGAGTGCGTTGTTATAAAACACCCATCTGGTTCAGTGTGGCCCCTTCAGAGATGGGAATCTGCCAACCTTACCTGGTCTGGCCTACATGTGACTCCTGAGCCTATGGGTATGTGGTTGGCTCTGAGGTGGCCAAGTAAGGCACTCAATTGTCTTCTCAAGGGTAGCTAGGGGTGAGGTAAAAATACCAGTCTTACCAGCCACGTTCAAATCCAATAAATAAAACGATGACTTTAAACGAGGCTGTGGGCCTATTTTGAAAAGCGACCCTTTGATCGAAAAGCTTCGAGAGCTGGTTTTTTTTTTCTGGATGGCTTCGGAGGGAGAGCGGAAAAGATTCACGAGAATGGTCCCCAGGGGATGAGGGACTTCAGTGAGGTAGACAGGTTGGAGGAGCTGGGACCGTTCTCCTCGGAGAAGAGAAGGTCGAGAGGAGATTTGATCGAGGTGTTCAAAACCGTGAGGGGGCCTGGAGGGAGTAGGGAGGGAGAGACCGTTCCCGTCGGTGGAAGGATCGAGGAACCAGAGGGCACAGGTTTAAGGTGATTGGCAAATCGGGAGACAGGAGGAGAAACTTTTTCACGCGGCGAGTGGTTAGGGTCTGGGATGCGCCGCCTGAGAGTGTGGGGGAGGCAGATTCGATCGAGGCGTCCGAGAGGGAGTTGGACCATTATCTGAAAGGGAAGAACGTGCGGGGTTAGGGGGAGATGGCACGAAGTGAATTGCTCGTTCGGAGAGCGGGTGCAGACGTGATGGGCTGAATGGCCTCCTCCCCTCTCCGCTGTAATGATCCTGCCACTCTGGTCATCTCGGCGAGTCCTGGAGCCTGGCACCACTTCAGCAACTGACCGATTCAGGGGCGCCGCCCTCTCGGCCAGTCGTGGCTCAGGTGGGCAACGCCCTCGCCTCCCTCGAGGCCGAAAGCCGAGGGGTTTGAGTCAACACGCCGGAGGCCTGAGCCCCAAAAATGCACCCGACACTCTTGAGAGCAGCACTGAGGGGGTGGGGGGGTGCTGCACTGCCGGAGGTGCCACCTCTCGGGCGAGAGGTTGAACTGAGGCCCTGCACATCCTCCCTACCACCCCCCCGACTGGCCCTCCCTACCCCCCCACGACTGGCCCTCCCTACCCCCCACTGACTGGCCCTCCCTACCCCCCCTCGACTGGCCCTCCCTACCCCCCCTCGACTGGCCCTCCCTACCCACCCCGCCGGACTGGCCCCCCCTACCCCCCTCGACTGGCCCTCCCTACCCGTCCCCGGGACCCATATTTACCCCCTGAATCAGCATCGCAAAAACAGATCGATCATCGTCTTCCCTGCTGCTCGTGGGATCTTGCTGTGCGCGCGTTGGCCGCCACGCATCCGACGACAACAGCGGACTTCGGAAGAGAAAAGAAAGACTTGCGTTGGTCTAGCGCCCTTCACGTCCACGGGCTTCAAAGTTTTACTTCTCCCTGTCCCGCAATCTGACCTGATTGGAGGAGGGCGAAGGTTGAGGGGGGGGGGGGAGGGGAAACCCCCGAGTTTCCTGCCTGGGGTCAGTGAAGCCACTTTCTTTCTGCTTTAGTTTCTGTGTAAGTTAACGAAGGCCCCGACTGTGGGAGACGTTTCCGTCGGGGGCGTCACAGGGGCCCCAGCTCCCCTACCGCCCGTGCCCCCCAGCCGCCCCTCAAATCGGGAATCTGGTGGCCGCCCGTTTCCTCAGGGCGCCTGGAAGGGATCCAAAATGGCAGCCGGCACAGGAACGTCAGCGACGCTGCTCTTGGCTCCCTGGGGGGGGGCGCTACAGGGGCCTGCTCCGTGTGCAAGGCCTGGGTGAGGCCTGAAGCCTGGGCAAGTGGCCCACCCCACCCCACCCACCTCGCTGCTGGTCAGTTCCTTCGGGCGCTAGGCAGGCCCAACCCAAAGGGTCCTCAGAGGGGGGCGGCCAACTGATGGGCGTTGTGGAGCCAAAGGGGGAGCTCAGGAGAGGGGTTAAACCATGAGGAAGAGGTGGCTTAGGCCCTCCAGTATAGAAGATTAAGAGTCACAACACGTTACAAAGTAAATTGGGGAGGGGTGGGGGGGTGATCCAATTGATCGATAGAGGTTGGGGGAGGAGCCAGGACAAGGGGACAAGGGGGCAAATCCTTTCAGATTGGAGCCGGGAGGTTCAGGGGTGATGTCAGGAAGAACTTCATCACATGCAGGGGAGGGGTAATCTGGAACTCTACCCCCTCTCTCACCCCCGCCCCCCTGCAAAAAGCCGCTGAGGTTGGGGGTCAATTGGGCATTTCAAAGCAGGGATTTAATAGATTGGAATAGGGTTGTCATCTAGTCATCGTCCAAAAGGACCATTGGCGTCTCTCTCCCTTAGAGAGAGGCATTTGTGGCTACTCGTCGATTGAGGGTCACCCGCTCTGCTAGCGTTGGGGGCAAGTCCTCCGTGAATCACCATAGCTGGTAGAGGGATTGAACCCGTACTTTTGGCATCGCACGTTAGCCAGCTGAGCTAACTGGCCCCCACCCCGACCGATAAGGGTTAGGACACCAAGGCGGGTGAATGGAATTTAAAGATACAGGTCAGCCACGATCTCGTTGAGTGACGGAGCAGGCCCGAGGGGGCTGAATGGCCTCCTCTTGTTCCCTTTGGTCCCCTTTTGGCCGTGGCCTACGCCACCCCTTTTATTGCCGGCAGCCCCTCCGAGCCTGATGAAGAACCAGCGCCGAATCCTGGCGCAGGCTTCGGACCCACCAGGCAAAGAGGAGGTGGCACAAGAAGATGGCCGCCAAACATGGCGGACGGTGAGGCGCCGAACACAGAGAATTCCAGCCAAACGATTACGGAGTTCTGTTTGTTCCCGGTGGGGAAAGAAATAAGGATATAACGGACGGGGGGTGCTTTTGAGGCACTGGGGCAGTCTCCCTGCCTCTGAGCCAGGGTTCGAGTCCCGCTCCAGGGCTCTTCGGCCTGGGGAGGGGGCGCGTTCTTAAAGCGGCCCAGACAGGTCGAGTATCGACTTGCAAATCCTTCCGGCGCTCGCCCCAGGGAAAGAAAGTCGGAGCCTCTGCCTTCACGGCCCAGGCTGCAACATGCATGTAAAAACGCACGTTACCACGGCAACCTGGACCGCCTGATTGATCAATCAGGTTAGCGCCATTGATCCTTGTTCCGGCTGGGGGCAGATTCAGCGCCCGCCCCCTCGTGGGGGAGGTCCTGGCGCCGCGGGTGGGACCTGCCCGCGATCAGGGGACACTGAAGAAGAGCATAATAAAACAATGGCAGGATAAACCCAATGGTGGCAGGTCGGAGAGAGAGAGAGAGAGGTTATACTGTCAGAGGGATAGAACGCAAACCTCAGGAGGGTGACCCAGAGGCCGGCAGCCTCTACCAGCTGGAATGACAAGGGCGGCGGGCGTATGGGAGCACCACCGCTTGCCTGGACGAGCGCAGCTCCCACAACCACTCGAGAAGCTCGACACCGTCCAGGACAAAGCAGCCCCGCTTGATTGGCACCCCATCCACCAACATTCACTCCCTCCACCACCGACGCACAGTAGCAGCAGTGTGTGTACCATCTACAAGATGCACTGCAGCAACTCACCAAGGCTCCTTAGACAGCACCTTCCAAACCCACGACCACTACCATCTAGAAGGACAAGAGCAGCAGATAGATGGGGAACACCACCACCTGGAAATCCCTCTCCAAGCCACTCACCATCCTGACTTGGAAATATATCGGCCGTTCCTTCACTGTCGCTGGGTCAAAACCCTGGAACTCCCTCCCTAACAGCGCTGTGGGTGTACCTACACCACAGGGACTGCAGCGGCTCAAGAAGGCAGCTCACCACCACCTTCTCAAAGGGGATGCCAGCGATGCCCACACCCTATTATGAGGGCGGGCAGGATAATGAGAAAGGGAAGGCTTGAGTTGCGATTGTGTAAGAACCCGAGATCTGAAATGGTGTTAACAGGGTAACAGGTCCTTTTATAGTTGTGGCTGTGGGTCACTGTGACCATCTTGCATTGGTCGTGAGTTAAAGACCCAATGCTAAACCTTTTGATGGTAATCCTAATCCAGGCTGCCTCTCCCAGTGCAATACTGAGGGAGTGCTGAGCTGCCGTAGGTGCTGTCTTTCTAACCTGAGGCCTATTGCGTGGAAAAGATCCACAGGCACTATTGGACGGACGGCAGGGGGAGCTCTCCCTCGTGCTCTGAGCCAATACTTCATCCAATGCTTAATAACACAAGATTATATGGGGAGATGGTGGCCTAGTAATGCCACTGGACTGGAAATCTGCCAACCTTACCTGGTCCGGCCTACATTATTTTTATTCATTCGTGTGGGCACTGCTGCCTGGGCCAGCATTTATTGCCCATCCCTAATTGCCCTTGCTCAGAGGGCATTTAAGGAACCACCCCTGCTGTGGGTCTGGAGTCACACGTAGGCCAGGCTTCCTTCCCGAAAGGGGCATTAGTGAACCAGGTGGGTTTTGAACCACAATTGGCAATGGTTTCATCAGGCTTTTAACCCCAGGTTTCTGTTGGATTCTAATTTCACCACCGAAACATGATGGGATTCAAACCTGGGTCCCCTCGGCAACACTCCTGGCCCTCGGGATTAGCAGTCCAGTAACGATAACACTAGTTCGAGGGCAATTAGGGACGGGCAACAAACGCTGGCCTGGCCAGCGACGCCCACGTCCCACGAAAGGAAGCAAAAAAAATTGCGGGATCTTGCTGTGTGCAAATTGACTGCTGTGTTTCCTACCTTCCAGCGGTGACAACACTTCAACAAAGGACTGCATTGGCTGCGAAGCACTCTGGGACACCCCGTAGCCACGAAAGGGGCTATAGGAATGCAAGCCCTGTTTTTCACAGAAGTTGGGGGGTTGGTGATGCTTCAAACTTCAGACGCTCGGTTTGAATTTAACTGATTTACGCAAAGTGCGAGAATGTCAGGGATGAACTGGCGAAATCCCCGGGGGCCAATCAGCAAACCGGAGATACTTGGAGAAGCTCCGACATAGATTGACAAGGAAGAGGCCGGAACTGAGAGGTTCCACCAGGTAAGGCTGATCCGGCTGGGACTCTTTATCTCTAGAGAAGAGAAGACTGAGGGGTGACCGGATGGGGGTCTTTAAGGTTATGAAAGGGGGTTGGGTAGGGTAGACGTAGAGAGGTTCCTTTTGTCCATTTGTGGAGAGAGGTTAAACCTTCGGAGCCATAAATTCGAACACATGAACTAAGAGCAGGACTAGGCCTGATACCAACATATGAATTAGGAGCAGGAGTGAGGCCACTCGGCCCCTCGAGCCTGCTCCGCCATTCAATAAGAACAAGGCCGATCTGATTGTAACTTCAACCCCACATTCCTGCCCACCCCCGATAACCTTTCACCCCCCTTGTTAATCAAGACTCTATATATCTCGGCCTTAAAAACATTCGAAGACTCTGCTTCCACTGCCTTTTGAGGAAGAGAGTTCTGAAGATTCACTGGGAGAAAAAATTCCTCCTCATCTCTGTCCTAAATGGGCGACCCCTTATTTTTAAACAGTGACCCCCCCCTCGTTCTAGATTCTCCCACAAACATCCTCTCCACATCCCACCCTGTCCAGGCCCCTCAGGATCTTATGTGTTTCAATCAAGTCGCCTCTCACTCTTCTAAACTCCAGCGGATACAAGTCCAGTCTGTCCAACCTTTCCTCATAAGACAACCCACCCGTTCCAGGTATTAGTCGAGGAATAAGGTTCTCTGAGGCAGTCAATGAAAAATTCAATGGGGAATTCAGGAGAAGCTTCTTTATCCAGAGAGTGGGGAGAATGTGGAACTTGCTAGTGGACAAGGTCAATAGTTTTTTAAAATTAATTTATGGATGTGGGTTGGCCAGCATTTGTTGCCCATCCCTAATTGCCCCTTGAGAAGGTGGTGGGTGAGCTGCCTTCTTGAATCACTGCAGTCCACGTGGTGTAGGTACACCCACAGTGCTGTTAGGGAGGGAGTTCCAAGATTTTGACCCTGGTAGATACATTTAAGGGGAAGCTGGATAAACACATGAGGGAGAAGGGAATAGAGGGATATGGTGATGAGGTGAGATGAAGAGGAGGGGTCTGGTATTGAGCATAAACATGAGCATGGAGCGGATGGGCCGAGTGGTCTGGTTCAGTGCTGTAAATTCGAGTCAAAGTTGGGGATTTGGTTGGAGGAAGATTTTATTGAGGGATGGGTATGAGGGTTCTTGGCACATGGCCCAGACAGAGGGCGATCCCAATTCATATTCCCCATCCCACTGCATCCAGATGCTCCAATCCATGGGGAAGTGAAGCTGTTCTGTTCATGGCCTTTCCCCTTCGAATCAGGTGACTTCCTAGATCATGTGACTGGGTCAGACGAACAGGTAGCAATCACATTCCCGCCTCCTCTGACCCCGAATAAGTCCAGACTGATCACATCGCAGGAACTGAGTCCAAAATCTTCGCATGGTTGAGGCTGAATTCCAACAGTTTGGTGGAGTTGGGGTAAAAGGGGATGAGGGGGGTCATTTACCCCCCGACACAGCTGGTGTGAGTCCGCTACCAAACACTGAAGGTCATTGCATAGGATCCAACCAACCAGCACGTAGGTTTCTACAAGAAAACAGCGTCTCTCAGCTCCCCCCGCACAACTCTACAATCGCTGCTCAAACTTGGACAACCATCCACCCCAAAAAATGTCCTCAAAATTCTGGTCTCCGTTGCACCCATTGAATCAGGATTCCTGCAAAGTTCCTTCGATTCCGCACGGGATGGTCAGGGTTTCAACTGAAAGGAGAAAACAATGGCTTTTATTCACAGAAACAGGTTTGGTTTGTATGACTGCATTAGTCCCAGATCCAGCACGGGGTTAGATACAGAGTTAAGCTTCCTCTACACTGTCCCCATCAAACACTCCCAGGACAGGTACAGCACGGGGTTAGATACAGAGTAAAGCTCCCTCTACACCGTCCCCATCAAACACTCCCAGGACAGGTACAGCACGGGGTTAGATACAGAGTAAAGCTCCCTCTACACCGTCCCCATCAAACACTCCCAGGACAGGTACAGCACGGGGTTAGATACAGAGTAAAGCTCCCTCTACACCGTCCCCATCAAACACTCCCAGGGCAGGTACAGCACGGGGTTAGATACAGAGTAAAGCTCCCTCTACACCGTCCCCATCAAACACTCCCAGGGCAGGGACAGCACGGGGTTAGATACAGAGTAAAGCTCCCTCTACACCGTCCCCATCAAACACTCCCAGGACAGGTACAGCACAGGATTATATTCAGCTGTAAATTAAAGCTCCCTCTCACCCTGGTGACGTCCTGTCCTCCCGATGGTGTCAGGAAGGGGCATTCATCTGCACCCTGGCACGTCACGTGACCCCTCTTGATGAGGGCATGTCTGCCAATCCCAGCCATTCCACCCTGCTGCTCCTGACCCTCGACCTCCTGACCCTCGCTCTTGGCCTCAGGGGTTACCGGATGGCGATTGGGAGCGGGTGATCCTGAGAAACAGCCCTACCCGAATACCCACCTCCGGCGCCCCCCTGTAGATGAGGTAACGTCGGGCATCCCAAGAGCTAACCGTGGGACATCGTGTGTGGCTCAATCCCACATTGGTGAGGGGGGGGCGGGGTGGGAGTTGCTGACTTATTCCCACCACTGTACCCACCTTCTTCCTCAGCACGTACTGACTGGCATTCTCCAGGCTCCAGTTGAAATCCTGCAGGATATGTTGGCATTCCTCTTGGGATTTCTGACTCATGTTGTAAAGTAGTTGGACCTAATGGCAGGGAAGTGAAAGGAGTGTAGCGTCAGCGGTGGCTGGAGTGGTGGGGGGGATCGGAGTTGTGAGGCAGTAGTAAAGACCTCGGTCCGTCTCGCGCACACCCCCCTCCAGGCCCGATGGTCCTGGGGTGGTTGGTCCGTGTGGACAGGTCCAGCAAGAGCCAAACGGGAGGAGAGGCAAGACCCCAGTGATGGAGGCCTTTGTCAACTGGAGGCCCCAGTGGGAGACGTTCAGCCCGGGCAAGCGCCCTCACCACAAGTCACGTCTCCAACCTTCTCACGTCCTGTACCTCAAGGTTCTCGCCGCCATCAATCTCTCCCCTATAAGACATAGGGGCAGGAGTAGGCCATTCGGCCCATCGAGTCTGCTCCGCCATTCAATGAGATCATGGCTGACCTGATAATCCTCAACTCCACTTTCCTGCCTTTTCCCCCATAACCCTTGATTCCCTTAAAGATTAAAAATGTATCTCAGCCTTGAATATACTTAGTGACCCAGCCTCTGCGGTAAAGAATTCCACAGATTCACTACCCTCTGAGAGAAGAAACTCCTCCTCAACTCTGTTTTAAATGAACGCCCCCTTACTCTGAGGTTATGCCCTCTGGTCCTAGACTCTCCCACAAGGGGAAACAACCTCTCAGCATCTACCCTGTCAAGCCCCCTATGAATCTTTAATGTTTCAATAAGGTCGCCTCTCATTCTTCTCAACTCCAATGAGTACAGGCCCAACCCACTCAACCTCTCCTCATAAGAAAATCCCTCCATCCCCAGGATCAACCTAGTGAACCTTCTCTGGACTGGCCTCCAATGCCTGGATATCTTTCCTTAGATAAGGGGACCAAATCTGTTCATCCTCAGAGTTGCTCTTATTGGTCGTTTTAACACAGTCAAAAACTTCACCTCCTCTCTGCCCAGCCTTGTACCAGACAGCAGCTCCCTCTGTACACTAATCTCTGCTCTGCGACTTCTAGCACTCCCTCCAATACCCCCTCGCCTGCCCTGCTGCCTCTAAACTCGCCTCATACCCTCCCTGCCTGCATTGTGCCACCCTCGCCCACCCTATTAACCCCACCCGCCCGCACCACCACCTCTCCCGCTCCCCACTATCCCCTCACTCTCCTAAGTACGCCCACATCTAGCCTGTACTCCCTCAAACGCCTGACACCCTCTCGCCTGTCTGCCTACTCTCTTACCTATCTTACTACACCCATGCCCATGCCAATGCCCCCCTCACCAGCCTGATATTCCCCTCAACTACCCAAGGCCCCTCTCCAGCTCCTACCTTTAAATGTTGGATCGCCTTCTGTATGTCAAAGTTGGTGATTTCTAAGGCTCCTCGACATTCCTCTGTGGTAACTCCATGTACAGCCTCTTGTACCTAACAAGCAGCATTAACATTTCCAGAGTTATTTACTATGAGCGTGTGTGTGTGAGGGTGAGACTGTGTGTGTCTGTGTGTGTGTGTGTGTGTGTGAGTGACAGAGTGTGAGTAGGTGGCGTGTGTGTGTGAGAGAGAGAGAGTGCGTGAGAGAGAGTGTGAGAGAGAGAGTGTGAGAGAGAGAGTGTGGGAGAGAGAGTGTGTGTATGTGAGAGAGAGTTTGTGTGAGAGAGTGTGTGAGAGAGAGAGTGTGAGAGAGAGAGTGTGGGAGAGATTGTGAGAGAGAGAGTGCGTGCGTGTGTGAGAGTGTGTGTGTGAGAGAGATAGAGTCTGTATGTGAGAGAGAGAGTGTGTGTGTGAGAGAAAGAGTGTGTGTGAGGGAGGGAGAGTGTGTGTAAGAGAGAGAGAGTGCATGTGAGGGAGAGTGTGTGAGGGAGAGAGAGTGTGTGAGGGAGATAGTGTGTGTGTGAGAGAGTGTGTGTGTGAGAGAGAGTGTGTGTGTGAGAGAGAGTGCGTGTGAGAGAGAGAGAGTGAGTGTGAGAGAGAGAGTGTGTGTGAGGGAGAGAGTGTGTGTGTAAGAGAGAGTGCATGTGAGGGAGAGAGTGTGAGGGAGAGTGTGTGAGGGAGAGAGTGTGACAGAGAGAGTGTGTGTGTGACAGAGAGAGAGTGTGTGTGTGAGAGAGAGAGTGTGTGTGTGTGAGAGAGAGTGAGCGTGTGTGTAAGAGAGAGAGAGTGTGTGTGAGGGAGAGTGTGTGAGGGAGAGCGTGTGTGACAGAGAGAGAGTGTGTGTGACAGAGAGAGAGTGTGTGTGTGAGAGAGAGAGAGTGTGTGTGTGAGAGAGAGAGAGTGCGTGTGAGGGAGAGTATGTGAGGGAGAGAGAGTGTGTGAGGGAGAGAGTGTGTGACAGAGAGAGAGTGTGTGTGTTAGGGAGAGGGAGAGTGTGTGAGATAGTGTGTGAGAGATTGCGTGTGAGAGTGTGTATGAGCGAGAGTGTGAATGAAAGTGTGTGATTGAGTGTCAGAGCGTGAGTGAGTGAGAGTGCGAGTCTGAGAGTGAGTTGTGTGAGAGAGTATGAGTGTGTTAGAATTTGTGACTGTCTGAGCGTGAGAATGAGAATGTGTATGAGTGTGAATGAGTGTGAGTGAGTGTGAGAGTGAGATTGAGCGTGCATGTGTGTTTGAGAGTGAGCGTGTGAGAGTCTGTGAGAGAGTGTGTGAGTATGAGTGTGTATGACTGTGTGTTTGTGAGCATAAGTGTGTGACTGTGTGTGTGTTTGTGTGTGTGTGTGACTGGTGTGTGTGTGAGTATAGGTGTGTGTGAGAGTGTGTGTGTGTGACAGTACGAGTGGGAGTACGAGCATGTGGGAGTGTGTGTATGTGAGTATGAGTGTGTATGACTGTGTGTGTGTGAGTATGAGGATGTGTGACTGTGTATGTGTGTGAGTATGAGGATGTGTGACTGTGTATGTGTGTGAGTATGAGTGTGTGTGAGAGTGTGTGTGTAACACTCTGAGTGGGAGTGCGAGCATGTGGGAGTGTATGTATGTGAGTATGAGTGTGAGTTTCACAGACTCAGTTTGTGTGTGTTTATCAGGGGTGGGAATATTGACCACATTATTTACCACATAAAACCCTCACCATTAGCAAACAGCACAGCAGCACTGAGGGAAGGTGGACTACAGAGGGAATGGGAGAACTGAGGGAATGGGAGAACTGAGGGAAGGGGAGAACTGAGGGAAGGGGAGAACTGAGGGAAGGGGAGAACTGAGGGAAGGGGAGAACTGAGGGAAGGGGAGAACTGAGGGAAGGGGAGAATTGAGGGAAGGGGGAGAACTGAGGGAAGGGGGAGTTGAGAGGAGGTGGGTGACTGAGGGAAGGTGTAGTACTGAGGGAAGGGGGAGTACTGAGGGAAGGGGTAGTACTGAGGGAAGGGGTAGTACTGAGGGAAGGGGAGAACTGAGGGAAGGGGTAGTACTGAGGGAAGGGGTAGTACTGAGGGAAGGGGTAGTACTGAGGGAAGGGGGAGTACTGAGAGGAGGTGGGGTACTGAGGGAAGGGGGAGTACTGAGAGGAGGTGGGGTACTGAGAGGAGGTGGGGTACTGAGGGAAGGGGGAGTACTGAGAGGAGGTGGGGTACTGAGAGGAGGTGGGGTACTGAGGGAAGGGGGAGTACTGAGAGGAGGTGGGGTACTGAGAGGAGGTGGGGTACTGAGGGAATGGAAGTTGTTTTGTGTTGACTGCTGGGGGGGATATCTGCCGCCATTCAGCCCCTCCAGAGCTCTCCCCAGTCCATGCCCCATCCACTCTCCCACATATAGACCCACCCCCAACCTCCCAACATCCAGCCCCTCCCCCACTCTCCCAACATCCAGCCCCTCCCCCACTCTCCCAACATCCAGCCCCTCCCCCACTCTCCCAACATCCAGCCCCTCCCCCACTCTCCCAACATCCAGCCCCTCCCCCACTCTCCCCATCCAGCCCCTCCCCCACTCTCCCCATCCAGCCCCTCCCCCACTCTCCCCATCCAGCCCCTCCCCCACTCCCCCACTCTCCAGCCCCTCCCCCACTCCCCCACTCTCCAGCCCCTCCCCCACTCCCCCAATCTCCAGCCCCTTTCCCTGCTCCACCGGCATTCTGGGTACCATAAGGGCTAGAACTGGACGATGAGGCCTCAGGCCAGCCGGAGGCCTGGGTAGGCCGGACTGAGAATAAAAACCTCCCCCCTTCCTTCGCCCCCATATCTGGACGTCCGGCCTCTGCTGTCCTTCAGGACCACGGCCTATTTCCAAAGGCCGAACTTTCCACCAGCAGCCACTAATTTTCCAAAAATCCCCCTGGCCAAAGTAGCCGCTGGGCCTTGAGCGTAGAACAATCCAGCGGGGAGGAGGCAATTCGGCCCCCGGGTGCCTGTGCCAGCCCTTTGAAAGACCACTAGCCCCCATCCGCCACCCCACACCAACCGACTCCCGTCCGCTCATCATTAGCGCCTCAGAGTTGCCTTAAAGGGACCACGCCTGTTGTCCCCGAGGCTACAGATGTGAGGGTTGCCATGGAGATCAGCTAGGTTCTCTCAGTGAAAACGTACACGGTTAATTTTGTCCTGTAGGCTAGGGCCGCTGCCCTGCCGGTTGACCCCTGCCTCCGGCCGAGCTGCTCGTGTCTCCTCAGGCGTGCTCTTGTGGAGGTAATTGCCCCTGGCCCCTCGGGGCCTACCTTGCGGCTGGCTGGGCCTCGGGGCCCTGGAGTCCTTCTTCTGCTCGGCGTGGCTCTGCTGAGGGGCGGCCGGCCTGGGCTGGGCCTCCAGCCCCAGCCGCCCGGCAGCCTCCTGCTCCTGCCGGGTGCCGCCAGGCGCCTGGAAGTCCGGCGGCTGGGGCCAGTCCACGGACCAGCAGTTGGGCCTGGGCTGGGATGGCCTCAGCCGCAGCTTGCCCACGGCGTCTTCGGCCTCGGCGGCCCAGCGCCGCCCCTCCCTGGGCTCCTTCCCCGGCCTCCCTTTCCCCCGCCCCCTGGCGTTCCGGAAAGCCATGGCCTCCTCGCTGATCTGACGGGAGCGCTCCTTGGAGGCGGCCTTCGAGGTAGGCTCCGGGCCTTGGGCGCTCTCAGCCAACACCTCCTCGTTGTCAACGTTCGAGTCCAGACTTCGGGACAGGCCTGAGGATCCAAACACACACACACACAGGCCGGGGCCTAGTCAGAACATTGTAGCCTACAGCGAAGAGAACTTGTCGGTGACACCACTAGCCCCTTAGGTCGGTATTAAGACAGACTTGCATTTCTATAGCGCCGTTCACGGTACTTAAAATGTCCCGAGGCGCTTTATGGCCAATGGAAGGGCTTTTGAAGTGTAGCCACTATAAGTGCAATTTAGGAATGGCGACAGCCAATTTGCCCACAGCAAGCTCCCCCACAAACTGCAAGGACGTATAATCACAGGGTTGTTACAGCACAGAAGGAGGCCATTCGGCCCATCGAGTCTCTGCCAGCTCTCCGAATGAGCAATGCGCCTAGTGCCACTCCCCCTGCCTATTCTTCCTTTTCAGGTAATAATCCAATTCTCTCCCGAATCCCTCGATTGACTCTGCCTCCACCCCCACCCCCGCCCCCCTCACACCCTCAGGCAGCGCATCCCAGACCCTAACCGCTCGCTGCGTGAAAAAGTTTCTCCTCGCGTCTCCGTTGCCTCTTTTGCCAATCACCCTAAAACCTGTGCCCTCCGGTTCCTCGATCCTTCCGCCAACGGGGAACAGTTTCTCCCCGTCCGCTCTGTCCAGACCCCTCGTGGTTTTGAACGCCTCGATCGAATCTCCTCTCGGCCTTCTCTTCTCCAAAGAAAACAGCCCCAACTTCTCCAACCTGTCTTTGTAACCGAAGTTCCTCAGCCATTCTCGTGAATCTTTTCTGCACCCTCTCTAACGTCTTCATACCCTCCCTAAAGCACCGCGCCCAGGACTGGGCACAATCCTTTAGTTGAGGATGAACTGGTGTTTTATACAAAGTTCAACATAACCCCATTTGCTCTTGTACTCCATGCCCCTATTAATAAAGCCTAGTTTGCTGTATACTTTATTAACCACTGTCTCAACCTGTCCCACCACCTTCAATGAATTGTGCATCCCCCTGGTCCCTCTACTCCCGCACCCTCTTTAAAGTTGCAGCTCTTTATTTTACATTGTCTCTTCATGGTCTTCCTGCCAAAATGCATCACCTCACACTTCTCTGCATTAGACTTCATCTGCCACCTCTCTGCCCACTCCACCAACTTGTCCACGTCCTTCTGAAGTTCTGCACTGTCCTCCTCACAGTTCGCAACA
This sequence comes from Cetorhinus maximus, assembly GCF_964194155.1. NCBI lineage: Eukaryota > Metazoa > Chordata > Chondrichthyes > Lamniformes > Cetorhinidae > Cetorhinus > Cetorhinus maximus. Next base: position 144,919 of record NW_027596817.1, read on the forward strand.
CTCCCAAGTTTCGTACCGTCCGCAAACTTTGAAATTCGTCCCCTGCACCCCAGGTCATTGATCTATGTCAGGAAGAGCAGGGGGTCCCAGAGCTGACCCCTCTGGGGGAACTCCACGACAAACCTCCTCCAGCCTGAATACCGTCCGTTAGCCCCTGCTCTAGGGCCTGAACGTTCTGGTCGGCGAGCGGGGACGCACCCTGACGCGTAAAAGGATGGGCGGGGAAATCGTGCGTGCGTCATTCCGGCCTTCAGTTCAGCGGGCGTGCGCCAGAGTCGGCCACGCTCTTACCGGACTGTCAAAGGCCTGTCCAGGCCAATAACCACCTCGTTAAACTGATTGTCTGGGATGTCCGTCCAACCTTAAGGTCGGCAGGGCGGCCAGGCGAAGAGCCCAGGCGGCCTTCGCATTTCTCATTAAACCTCACCCACGGGCGGGACGAGGTTTCGCGGAGGGTTTATAAATGAAATCAAACTGTTTTATTAAAATACACCAACCTGTCCCAGCCCGTGTGACACTGTCACACGACGGGGACGTGTCTGAATAATTTTTTTCTTTACAATGCTCGATTCTTAAATGAATCTCCCTCACGCGGAGGTCTCTGCGCTCTGTCACACGCCTGCGCCCGATAAGCAAGTCCCGACTCTCCCTCCTCCCCCACCTCCCCCACCCCCTCCCGCCCGCACAGGTAGCGCTGAGCCGGCCTTCATTGGCCCACCCACACAAGATGGCGGCGTGCAGCCGATTGGCTCCGCGCCCGGTCCGCCCGACAGGGACAAAGTTCTCTCCGCCCCACCCCTGTTTCCTGTCACTCAGCCAATCCCACATGCCCATCGCTCCTGCCCCTCTTAACCCCACAATGGCCACGTTCATCTGTCTTCCGTGATACCCGTCAAGGGGTAAATCCACCAGCCCCAGCTGAGGGGGCTCTGCTTTGAGACAGTGGTGGGGTCCGCTACGCCAGCCTCAGCTTAACATCTCCTGTGACAGTGCAGCACTCCCTCGGTGGGAGCATTGACATGGACCTTATGACCAAGTCCCTGGAGACTTGAACACTCCACCTCCTGGCTCAGAAGGCAAGAGCGTCATCCACTGGCATCCAAACGATTGCCCCTTTCACATCTTGGGATAGGAGGGACAGCATTTATTGCCCATCCCTAGTTGCCCTTGGTTGGCGGTGGGGGGGCGGGTATTGAGGACCCGTCTTGTGTCGTGAAGCTCACTTTCCTCAAGGGCGTTGAGTGGAACCGTTTAGGGTTTTATTTTGATTCTTTCACGGGGATGTGGGCGTCGCTGGCCGGGCCCAGTGTTTGTCGCCCCCCCGTCCCTAATTGCCCCTCGAGGAAGGTGGGGGGTGAGCCGTCCTCTTGAAACCGCTGTAGTCCCCGCGGCGTAGGGGCACCCACGGCTGGAACCATAGAACACTACAGCACAGAAAAACAGGCCATTTGGCCCTTCTAGTCTGTGCCGAAATATTATTCGGCTAGTCCCATTGACCTGCACCCAGTCCATAGCCCTCCAGACTTCTCCCATCCATGTATCTATCCAATTTATTCTTAAAACTTAAGAGTGAGCCCGCATTTACCACGTCAGATGGTAGCTCGTTCCACACTCTCACCACTCTCTGAGTGAAGAAGTTCCCCCTAAACCTTTCCCCTTTCACCCTAAAGCCATGTCCTCTCGTGTTTATCTCTCCTAATCTAAGTGGAAAGAGCCTACTCGCATTTACTCTGTCTATACCCCTCGCAATCTTGTAAACTTCTATCAAATCTCCCCTCATTCTTCTATGCTCCAAGGAATAAAGTCCTAACCTGTTTAATCTTTGCCTGTAACTCAACTCCTGAAGACCCGGCAACCTCCTAGTAAATCTTCTCTGCGCTCTCTCAATCTTACTGATATCCTTCCTGTAGTTAGGCGACCAGAACTGCACACAATACTCCAAAGTTGGCCTCACCAATGTCTTATACAACCTCACCATAACATCCCAGCTCCTATACTCAATACTTTGATTTATGAAGGCCAGTTTGCCAAAAGCTTTCTTGTCTACCTGTGACGTCACTTTCAGGGAATTATGTATCTGAACTCCCAGATCCCTTTGTTCCTCCGCACTCCTCAGTGCCCTACCTTTGTGGAGAGAGAGAGACGGGGGTGGGGTGTGTTTAAACGCTTCAGCTCTGTGTGACCTTCATCAGAACTGGGGAAAGTTAGAGATGTAAAAGGGGGAAATGAAATGACAAAAGGAAACGTGGACAACCATAGCTCGTTTCCTTCTCTTCGCAGGTTTGGACCTCACTGTTGCTTTTCTTTTCTTCTTCATACAGTCACAGAATCTCACAGTGCAGAAGAGGCCCTTCGGCCCATCGAGTCTGCACCCACACGTGAGAAACACCTGACCTACCTACCTAACCCCATTGACCAGCACTTGGCCCCATAGCCTTGAATGTTATGACGTGCCAAGTGCTCATCCAGGTACTTTTTAAAGGATGTGAGGCTAACCCGCCTCCACCACCCTCCCAGGCAGCGCATTCCAGACCCTCACCACCCTCTGGGTAAAAAAGCTTTTCCTCACATCCCCCCACTAAACCTCCTGCCCCTCACCTTGAACTTATGCCCCCATGTGACCCTTCAACTAAAGGGGAACAGCTGCTCCCTATCCACCCTGTCCATGCCCCTCATAATCTTGGACACCTCGATCAGGTCGCCCCTCAGTCTTCTCTGTTCCAACCAAAACAACCCAAGTCTATCCAACCTCTCTTCACAACTTAAATGTTTCATCCCAGGCAACATCCTGGTGAATCTCCTCTGCACCCCCTCCAGCGCAATCACATCCTTCCTATAATGTGGCGACCAGAACTGCACACAGTACTCCAGCTGTGGCCTCACCGAGGTTCTATACAACTCCATCATGACCTCCCTACTCTTGTAATCTACGCCTCGATTGATAAAGGCAAGTGTCCCTTTTGTCCCAGTTACCTGCTGCTCATAAATCTGTCAATCACACCTCCTCCAGACTCACCCCGTGTTTCCTTGCCTTGCCGTGTTACCCCTCCTTCGGGTCCGCACCCGAACAACTCTCTCCTCATTGAACCCCTCCCGTCTTCTGCCTGACTCCCTTCGTTGAGGGGCCGTGAGGAGCTGGCACGAAAGAGGGAGTCGAGGCCTGGGGCAGATCAGCCGTGATCGCGTGGACTGGCGGTGCGGGCTCGAGGGGCCGAATGGCCTACTCCTGCTCCTATTCCTCAGGCTCTTTTTCCACCCTCCCCTCCTCCGCTTGCTCGAAACCTCCGGCGTTCCCCAGTTCCCAATGGGAGGTTGACCCGGAAGGTTCACTCTGCTCCTCCTCTCCGCGGGTGCCACCTGACCCTGCTGGGCGACTCCAGCAGGTCTCCTTCCCATTCGGACCTTAAGGCCAACGCCGTCGTTGGTAGAATCACCGACCGTTCGCGGCGCGGGAGGAGGCCAATCGGCCCATCGCGTCTCTGCTGGCTCTCTGAATGGGCCACTACCCGCCACCCACCCCACTCCCCCTCATCTCCCTGCACATTCTGCCTTTCCCGATAACAACCCGACTCCCTCTTGAATGCCTCGATCGACCCTGCCTCCCCACCCCGCTCCCCCCTACCCGCACCCACACCCCCCCACCTCCCCCTCTCCACTCTCTCAGGCGGCGCATTCCACATCCTAACCGCTCGCTGCGTGAAAAATTTTCCGCTCGTCTCTCCATTGCTTCTCTGGTCAAGCGCCCGGAGAGCAGCCGAGTCTGGTTTAAAAGAGTTGGGAGCGGTGAAAAGGGGGCTGTGTCCGATGGCCGAGCCACGACAAAAGGCTCATTTGTCCTCTCGGGGATTGGAACCTGGCGTCTTTACCCAGCCCGGGCCCATATGTGACTCCAGTCCCGCGGCAACGGGGGGAGGCGATGGCGCAGTGGTATAGGCGCTGGACCGGTAATCCACTGAGACCCCGGGTAAGAACCTGGTTGAACCTGGGTTCGAATCCCACCATGGTGGAGTTTGAATTCAAACATCGTCAATTGTTTTTAAAGTTGTTCAAAATGAAGGTTGAGCAGTTGAGGCCTGAACCTGTTGGAGTTGAAGCCGGGTCGCTGAATATATTCAAGGCTAAGTTATTCTCTGTCTTGGATGTGCGCTTGCGATGTTGGGGTTTACAGGGCTATGGGCCCAGTGCTGGAAAATGGGATTAGAATCATTAGGAACTTGTTTGACCGGCGCAGACTCGATGGGCCGAAGGGCCTTTTCCTGTGCTGTAGACTCTATGACTCGGTGACTCTGCAGTTTGGGGGATTGTGCAACATTCTCACCGGTTTGATTATTCACCAGGCCCCTGTAACACTGGTGCCTTTATTCAGCCTTGTCAATCTAGGTCTGGTCACGCCTGCCCTGTCACGCCAGCCCGCGTCACGCCAGCCCGCGTCACGCCAGTCCGTGTCACGCCAGCCCGCGTCACGCCAGCCCGCGTCACGCCTGCCCTGTCACGCCAGTCCGCGTCATGCCAGCACGCGTCACGCCAGCCCGCGTCACGCCAGCCCGCGTCACGCCAGCCCGCGTCACGCCAGCCCGCGTCACGCCAGCCCGCGTCACGCCAGCCCGCGTCACGCCAGCCCGCGTCACGCCAGCCCGCGTCACGCCAGCCCGCGTCACGCCAGTCCGCGTCACGCCAGCCCGCGTCACGCCAGCCCGCGTCACGCCAGCCCGTGTCACGCCAGCCCGCGTCACGCCAGCCCGCGTCACGCCAGTCCGCGTCACGCCAGCCCGCGTCACGCCAGCCCGTGTCACGCCAGCCCGCGTCACGCCAGCCCGCGTCACGCCAGTCCGCGTCACGCCAGCACGCGTCACGCCAGTCCGTGTCACGCCAGTCCGTGTCACGCCAGCCCGCGTCACGCCAGCCCGCGTCACGCCAGCCCGCGTCACGCCAGTCCGCGTCACGCCAGCCCGCGTCATGCCAGTCCGCGTCATGCCAGCCCGTGTCATGCCAGCCCGCGTCACGCCAGTCCGTGTCATGCCAGTCCGCGTCACGCCAGTCCGCGTCACGCCAGCCCGTGTCATGCCAGCCCGCGTCACGCCAGTCCGCGTCATGCCAGTCCGTGTCACGCCAGTCCGCGTCACGCCAGCCCGTGTCACGCCAGTCTGCGTCACGCCAGTCCGCGTCATGCCAGTCCGCGTCACGCCAGTCCGCGTCACGCCTGCCCTGTCACGCCTGCCCTGTCACGCCAGCCCGCGTCACGCCAGTCCGTGTCACGCCAGCCCGCGTCATGCCAGCCTGCGTCACGCCAGTCCGTGTCATGCCAGCCTGCGTCACGCCAGTCCGCGTCATGCCAGCCTGCGTCACGCCAGTCCGCGTCATGCCAGCCCGCGTCACGCCAGTCCGCGTCATGCCAGCCCGCGTCATGCGAGGCCAACTCTCCCCTTGTGCTGCCAACTTACCCGACATCTTCAGCAGCTGGACTGGGTTGCGGTCTTGCAGCCACATCTTCCTGCAAGATCAGAGAGGGTGGTCAGTGAGTGGAATGGGTGAAGGCACAAAGGGGCTGGGCAGTGGGACACCAGCGGGCGGGAGGCGTGGCTTTGTGGTGGGCAGGGTGGGGGGGAGCGGTTGGGAAACAGGGCGAACGTTCAGCTGGGACACGGAAAGATAGGAGGCCGGATGGGGAAGATCCTAGAGGCAAAGCCTCTCGGGGATCGATTGGGATGGGCTGTCGAGTCAAGCAGACAGACGGCAAAGATGGGCCGAGTGGCCTTCCTCGTGAACGACCCTTGAAGGGGGAATTGGGGGAAGGGAAGGGAGGGGGAAGCCAATGGAATCGGGGCTGGAGGATGGGGCTGGTCAGTTGCCCCTCTTCCGCTCCTGTGGCTGCCGGGTTGTTGCCGGGCAGGGTTCCACCACATGGTAACCATGGAACGCCCCTCAACGCTCGGCCGAGGCGGTGTTGCGGTGGTAACATCGCTGGACGAGTGATCGATAGACCCAGGCTAACGCTCTGGGGTAATGGGTTCAAATCCAACCACGGCATTTGAATTCAGTCAATAACAACTAAATGTGGAGCGTAAAGCCAGTTTCAGTCATGTGACCATGAAACTATCATCAATGGTTGTTAAAAACCCCATCTGGTTCACGAATGCCCACTTTAGGGAAGGAAATCTGCCCTCCTTACCCGGTCTGGCCTACATGTGACTCCCAGACCCACAGCGACGTGGTTGACTCCCAACTGCCCTCTGAAATGGCTGAGCAAGCTCCCTCCGTTCAAGGGTAATTAGGGACGGGCAACAAATGCTGGGCCTTGCCAGTGATGCCCACACCCAGTGAAAGAATGAAACAATCACTAATTCTTTCGACCTTTGAACTTAGGCCTGTGCATGCCAAGAAAGCCCCAGCCCCACCTAAGTAACACCAGGACCCTCCTCGATTCTAAGACCCGGCGCTCGCTCCAATAAGGACACTTGACCAAAAAATGGGCAGCTCCAAAAGGCAGCCCAGCACAAGGCTCCGGTAGGAGCCTGATGTTCTCCAGGTCGCGAGAGTCGACGAGCCGAGGTTCGGGGAAAGACGCTGAGCTGCAGACGTACTCGTTGATTTTGTCCGGGAAGCCCCAGGAGCGGCGAGGGTCGATGTCTCCGTGTCCGCTGTGGACCAGGCTGCTCTTCAGGGGTGGGCTGATGTGTGGGCCGCTGCGGTGCACACAGGCGGCCACACAGCCTGGGGGGAACAGGCCCACCTGCAGGGTCCGCTTGTTCTGTCCTCGCCAGAAAACCAGCTCAGGCCTGGAGGGGGACAGAGAACAACAGCTGAAACTGGGAGTCATCTCTCCGCACGCACAACAGGATCGAGACCAGAGAGACCGGCAGAACCACAAAACTGAATCCTGTAGCGAAACCAGCCAGAAACACAAGGATAACACGGACTGATATACCCCACACCCCTCACTGTAACACTGATATACTCCACACGCCTCACTGTAACACTCTCTGATATACCCCACACCCCTCACTGTAACACTCTGATATACCCCACACCCCTCACTGTAACACTCTGATATACCCCACACCCCTCACTGTAACACTCTCTGA